>NC_092803.1:43028936-43329061 GCF_040954645.1 Diabrotica undecimpunctata | reverse complement strand
ACCGTAAACACCTCTTCCAATCATAATTTTGTTTTAAATCTATGAATAAGAGTACAGACTAATTACTATGGAAATTTATGGGTTTCAGTATCAATCACGGTAGCCACTTGTTCCTGGGCTAAATCTTTTGGTAAGTAGCCTATATAGACTATTGTTTTTACTTGTAACCTCTAGGTATTACACCAGAATCAATCCACTTTTTAACATATTTTACAATAGAGGACTTGGAAATTCAATATTTTTTCCAGCAACGAGCGATGATGTCCCATCGAGATGCAAGGTAAATTGTCTGCGAACTTGGCATACTTTTGTTAATGTCAATCTTGCTCGTAGGCATAGCTAAAATATAAATAAAAAACTAATATGTTGTATATGCTATGGACGTCTGCGGGTACGTCACTGTATCCTTTCCGCAGGTATAACAGCTGCCGCGATAATGTAAAATACACTATACTATGTAATACATCAACGTTTATCGTTTTGTGGGCTCAAAACGACAACGAATTAATAAAACATAAGTAGCGATACATATGAAGTATAATCTAAGTAAAATAAAATAATTACTAATCTGCTAAAACATTACTTTTCACAACAAAAACCAAAAATTTTAAATTACCGTTTCTGTTTAGTTTTGACTGTTGTAAATTTATAGTCATCTGCTTTGCACGTAGCATTAGACAAAGATGACACGCTTGGCGGGAGATTTAAAAGTATTGATAGTTTCCAACGCAACTGTCCGTGGGTACACAACAGTCCGCGGGTACAGCAGGCTCACTTTCTTCTATATCGTTAATTTAAACAATATTCATATAATAGTTTTCATGGATCCATAGGGATAAGAACAAAAAGTTCTTGTTTTACAAAAGTGTTACTTTTCAAAAATTTTATAATACCTAGTTGAATTGATGTATGGGATCAATTAGTTTTCGAATGCTTCATAAGTTTTTTAAGTTTAAGGAGGTTCAGTATGACCCATGTGTAAATGATACCTTTATAAAGTATAATAAAACAACGTATGACAAAATAAAATAATTTATTTTAATGAGAAAATACAAATTCGCTAAAAAGTCACAGAAATACTGACTGATTACCTATTAATAAATTAACTAACAATTATGGAAATACAAGGTAATTGATTAAAAATATTTTATTTTTGTATCGTTTGTAATGTTACCTACGTACTCCATTTTTCACGGAAAACAATCAGTCAGTATTTATTTTACATTAGAAATATATTTCAGTATAAACAAGCTTCACTATTATAAAAACAAATAAATAAAAAACATTTTATTGTCAAAACAGTCCAACAAGACATTTGTCTTATCTTTGATCCTCATTATGCTCAAAAAATGTTTCAATCATTTCTAGAATTCAACGAAACAGAAAGAACGGGTAAAAATAAAGCATTCCAGGAAACAAGACAAAGTTTTGAATATCGAATGAAAAAAGCTTCGTATAAAGAGGCATATTCAAAATAAAGAAATCATAGAGAAACAGATAATAAGGGCACATTTAAAAATTTGGAAGGACGTACAGGTTGGAAAGATTACTGAATGGGAACCAACTCTGTAAAGACCTAAAAGACAGATGAAGGTAACATAAATACCACATTAGACATCTAAAGTCAAAAAGAAGAACAAACTACATACATAGAGACGAGATAAATAGATGGTATTAAAGCAAAAGGCAAGTCAGTCGAAATAAATTTTACAGATGTGAAACACTTATCGAAAAGATAATAATAATAACAATGGGAAATATTAGGAGTTTATATATGTATGTTAAGTTGGTTTCCGAATGAACTTGTACATCGAAGCTATTAAATAATAAATGCATTAAACCAATCTAATTGATTTTAGTACAATGTTCCCCTTACATTCGATGAATCTCGCATTTTGATGAAGACTGCTTTGAATCCTCTGGATTGCAATAACATCTAATGTAGATGAACTGGTAAAAATAAGTAAAACCAAACAATTGCCTTCATATGCAATATCTTATTTGAGATTTAATACCACTTATTTAATTTCTCATAATAATGGTCAATATTAAGGGTTGTATAGGAGATGACAAATGTAAAAGGTTCTTAGAACAGAATAGAATGAAATAGTGGCAATTGTGAGGAGAAACTGATTACCGATGGGACAACTGGGAGATTAGATCAGAATATTTATTCGGTTTGATCGTATCAAATCAAATCAATAAATAGAAAAGTTAAAAATTATGAGAAATCTTTTATAATTCCATAAAAATTATTTTTAAAAATCGACATCAGATGTACTCAAACTAAAAAACGTTTTATTTTATGTGGTTGTTATAGTTAGAGTGAACGTCGACAAAAAAGTTTATGATAGATACTCCCTCCAAACTTTAAGTACCGATTCATTAGACTAAGTCTGTAATTTACCTGTAAATTTTCACGCGTCAGACGGCAAAATCGGAAAACAAGTTCCGCCAGACAATATGAAAAGTTGTTTTTGCTGCTTTTAATGAAAGTATCCTGAAAAAAATAGCTGGTTATCTATGAAATTTTCACAGTAGTTTTCTTAACATGTTCGAGTCTTCAGACCGTTGAATGAAGAACCAATATTTATCATCAGACAATTTAATTTTCATGTTGTTCTTAGAATTTTTAAGCTATTTAATTAAAAGAATGTATTGTCTCCCGGAACTTGTTTACCGATTTTCCTGCCTGACGGGGAAATGTTACGGGAAAATTAGAGGAAGAACGTCCCAGAACCGAAGGAAAACCATGTCAGACTCGGCCTAATGAAGCAATACCCAAAGTTTGAAGAGAGTATCTACCATTTTTGCCAATTGGTACTCTAACTATCAAAAAAGAAACCAAATTTGGTTAAGTAATGAGCAACCAAGATCTTAGCATTAAAAACATTCAAAATTTGTCTTAAAATCTAATTATAATTATTGTACATAACCGTTTCAACCTACCGCTAATTCTTAAGTCACCTAACCTCAATTTTGGGACGTTTTTCATACACATTTCAGTTGTTTAAATACAGAAACCAAAATAAAACCGTTTTCAGAACAATTATTGTTTTTCTAAAGTACAGACGTTCATTAAATGAAATAGTTATAGTATAGTGAAATAGGTCATTTTCGATTTTTAGGCATTTATCAATAAATCTTAACCGCCAATCAAAAACAAGCAATTAATATACAGCTTGTGCATACTTCTTCCTCAATAAGTCTAGAATGAAAAATGCTGTTGCTTTCTGTCAGATCTTTCACACAAGCCGTCATATTGTATAATGACCAAAGCATTCTTGAATCTAAATGTTTCAAGACATTATAGTCTTTGTCTACATTTCCTTTACTTTGGTTTTCGTTGACAAACAACTGTTCTATAAATGTATAAAAAGTATAAATTAAGTCAACAAAAAACTATTTACAAAATATACCACAGTCATAAGAGAAAAATACTATATATAAATATATATTAATATATATAAATATATATATGCTAGTCAATGGGCATGGCCCACGGGTGCTCGATGTGACCATACTGGATCGCTGAGAGGTAGTCCCTAAGTTTCCTGTAGATGGGGTTGTCCTGTTGCATGGTTGGGATGGGGATAGTTTCACCTAAGAACTCAATGGACGCTACGGGCGTAACGATGCAGGCCGTTCCCGCACCAAACATTTCCAATAGCTGAAAAATAAAATATTATAATCATTACCTTGTTGCATTATGTAAACTAGGTATAAATGTTATAAAACTAAAATCGGTAGTATCACTGCTTCTCTCTTTGAGAATTCGAAATTTGACAGTTGGCAGCTGGACAGACAGTTGGATATTGTTGGGACTACATCTGTCAGATTGGCTGTTATTTATTCAGTGTGTTTTGCCAAATCACTATTGACAGATATAGTGCATAACAACATGTGCAAATAATACACTTGTTGCATCAAAATGGGTGTTTTATTCAGGCAACGATCCGCGCGCTTCGCTATTTTACGGTCGCCATAATCGTCTTACCGGGAGGATTATTCGTAGTGTGTTGGATAAATTTGAATTTACTAGCTCAATAATCAATCTACCAATACCTGTTCAATCACGACGAAATGTAAGATCTGCCGAAAACATCGCCACTGTCCGTGAAAGTGTGCAGGAGAATCCGAGGCAGTCGGTTTCATGTCGCTCACAAGACCTCGACCTTTCACAAACCACAACATATCGAATTTTTTCTGTACTAGTACCAAATTTAACCCATTCAGGGGCTGAAGGTAAAGGACCATAGACAACGACGTGTGTTCGCTAAATGGGCTCTGTAGCAGTTGGAAACTGACTCTAATTTTCATCTACAAATCATCTTCAGCGATGAACCCCATTTTTGGATTAACAGGTACGCCAAAAAACAGGGTTTTCAAATTTAAGACGAAACTAATCTAGGTGAGATCCAAGAGCGTCTAATGCATTCCAAGAAAGACACTGTTTGATGTAGATTTTGAGCTTGCGACGTCATTGGTCCATACTTATTTGAGAACGTAGTTGGCCAAATCATCATCGTCAACGAAGGGCGCTATAGGTCGATTATATTCTTTCTGGTGGGGTTTTCTTAAATAGCAGGTTTATGCGAATAAGCCACAAACCACAGCGGCCCACACAGCCAACATAATCGATGCCATCGGTCAAATTTAGCCTGATTTATGTGCCGCAATCATACAAAATTGGACATTTCGGTTGCGCGCCACCCAGTGAAGCCACGGCGAACGTTTGAACGATGTTATATTCCATACATAATGGCATCGAGAAGCCTTTCAAATGAATAAAGTATTACAAAGTTGTTACAATTTCTCTGTTAGAGAGCGTTGACACATCTTGCAGGAGGCCCGGTGGGTACGAGGTACTCAGGACCAGGTTCTGTCGTTGAACTTGACGGCTGTTAATTTTCCTTTTTCATTCCGGTGTTCGGTTTTTTTTGGGTGGTCACTTCCCCGTTGGATGTAAGTTTAGCAGTATGTTTTTTGTTTCTTAGTATGTTCGTGACTGAATAAGGCTAACGAGAAGGGTTTATTCCGCACAATTCCTTTGTAACGTGATGGGTCTTAAGCAAATACAGCTACTGAAAGCAATAGTATTGACGCTAAGAAATGAAAAGAACATCATTATGGCTTTACAACCCTGCGTGGGTCCTAGCCTACTAAAGCATTTCTCTCTAGTAGTCTCTATCCATCGCCTTTCTCCGCCAAGCACGTATTCCCACATTTCTCATGTCTTCATTGATGTTATCAAGAAACCTTGTTCTGGGTCTTCCTCTTCTTCTCTGACCAATGAGTCTATCAAGGAGCGTTTTTCTAGCTGGGTCATTCTGTTCCATCCGCATTACATGTCCTATCCACCTCAGACGTCCTATCTTAATATGTTATACGATATCAGGTTCCTGGTATATTCTATAAAGTTCGAGTTTGTATCGTCTTCTCCACACTTCATTGTCATTCACTGCTCCATAGAGTTGCTTAGTACTTTTCTTTCGAAACATCCTAACATGTTCTCATTATTTTTTGTTTGCGTCCAGGTCTCTGAACCATATGTTAGGATGTAGCATTTGTAAATTCCTTGGTATATATTGAAATCCCTCATATATGTATTAAAACATCCAAGAATAATTTTAGTGTATTTCTATTTCCTTTCGTACAAGTTAAAACACCGAAAAATATTCTTTCAATTTCCTTTTGCGTCGACGAGTTGATATAAACACATTTTTAGAGTTTATTTATATTTCACAGCGCGTATTATTTGGTATTTTCTTTGATCGAAAGTGTATGCTCGATATTTAGTTTCAAATAAACATCCATTTAGATCGCTGAGAAAGTTTAGCGGGAAAGATAATTGCGACACTCTCGCTGAGGCCGTTGTCAGGGTAGTTGCTTCAGCGTTTGTCCAAATTTTTCTTGATGTAATGTTTTCTTGTTTTTCGTCCCTTTTCATGGAAAATATGTAGTGTATTGTGGCAGTTAATAATTCAGTTACAGTAAAAGTGAGGTTTGAATATTTGGTTTAGGAGAACAGACGTCGTTTAGTTTGGTGGGAGGGAACCGGCAAATTTGTGAAGAAAAGTGATTTTTACTCAATGTAATGTGTCAGTTCTGAACGAGTAATCACTGTTTTTTATTTGTAAGCCATCTCTCATAAGAGATGTTTGTAGAACGGCGTTTGCAATAAATTTAAAAAGTACCCACATGTTCCAGGTTTTTTAAGAACCGGAGCTTCAAATTGTGAGTCCAGTGTCCCAATTTCAACCTTAAATAGTCAGTCCTAAGAAGTGTTTCAGAACATAATTCGAAATGTGAGATGCAGTTTTTGTTCGAGTGGCAGAGAGTTTAAATTCCATTTCCTAACCCCAGAAAATTTAAAGTAACTTTAGTGCAATTCAGTTAACTTTTTTTTGTTTGAACATTTAAAGGAAGAATAAACACTTTTAATAATAATTTCTTTCATAACAATTTAAAAAAATTGTAATAATTAAAATTATATGTCTTAGGGCGTGGTCTAGCTGTCATATTATTTGTTCTGTTTTAAAGTTTAATGTTAACATCTGACAGCTAGCTTTATTTTTTTTTAACATTTGGTATATACCTAATCATAACAGATTTGGTTTTGGTTTTTTAAAAAATGATTTATTTATTGATAAGAAAGACACTCGAAATTGCAAAAAAAGATCAATTAGAAATTGTGTTACAAATTGTTGCTTTGTATTGTACAAAAAAAAGTGTCTCTGAAAAAACTTCTAGTACATATCTGTTTCTGGTTGTTGAACAAGGACTGGTCTAGATAAATATTGATATAGTTTCTTTTTGTGGTTTTTGGCAGTTACAGATTTTAACAGGCTAATTTTCTTTTCATTAAATGAATCTCATAATTTAACTGCCACGTATTTTTAGTAGATGCAAAAGTTTATAATGTTGTAATCTTGTACTTACCCTTCCTTGTTTTTGAAGAGCAACCACTTCCCTCATTGTGAGCATTCTCTCTTCGACTCTAAATTCTTTCCATTGTCGTCCTAAGGCAAGGCAGGAGTCTCTAGTAACTCCGGGAAGTATGAGATCATTTAAGGGTGGAGTTACCATTACTTTTTCTGAAATCGATGGAATCACATATTATTTAAAATATTACAAACAGCTGTGGTTTACCACACGTTTTATACACCCCGGGTCTTGCCAAAACATTTATTTTTCAGCATTTAACTTCTAACAGAATAAACGAAAACCAAAGCAAAGTGTGAGAAAAACAAGCCGATTTCAGAAGTGGACTATCAACAATAAACCATCTATTTACAATACCTCAATTGAAAAATGCTAATATATGACCAAGAATTACATCTTCAATTTCTTCTTCTTCAATTTAGAGATATAAAAGAATACGACAGCGTGTCTGTAAATAAGCTGTAAAAGGCAATAAACAACTTACTAACATTAACTTAATAATAGCTATTAGAGCGCTCTGCGGAGAATGAAATATTAACATGTAGCAACAAAATTTAGTTGACGGCTTTACTCCTACTAAAGGACTACTCGTGTTGTTAGTGTTGTCCATTTTTAATACTATTCTAAAAATTCTTAGAACAAGTATTGAATTAATACAAACAAAGATGTAGGACATTGGGATTGCCACTCAAGTATTCTCTAAAGTACCGCGAAAGTATTCTATACACCTTGACCTATGCAGAGGATCAAACAGTTATTTCGGAAGACCACGAAGATTTGATATATTTGATAATAAAGTTGGTTGAAAAATATAATAAATGGGGATTAAAGGTAAATTTGAAAAAGGCTTATGTGTATTGGAGAACACCAACTAGATGATTAACTGGGAACAAGACTCTCACATAAAGGAACTTTGGATGGAACCTTCTAAAGGCACTGTCACGAACCTCTCAGTTTTATGAATAAAAATCCACAACTGAAGAAAATATGGAGGAAAAGAAAATGATATTTATTAATAGATGTTAGTTGAACAAACTTATCTTATATAAAGCACAACAATTACCCATACAATTTTAGTTGTTTAGTTTTAATATCATCCATTACCATATGTTTGACTACCATGAATTCACGTATCCCCTCATTTCGTATCCTCTATCATTTCATTCTTTCTGCGGATTTTTCTAAAAATCTATTTTCACATTCTTACTCTCCTTTTCGGATTTCTTTTAGTGATCATATCTCACTAGTATACGTACTATACTCTTAATAATTAATATTCTTTATTTATTAAATATTTTGGTTCCAAAAAAAGCAGTATAATTAAAAAAAAATGTGCTAACTGCAGTCCCAAATAATTGTACCTATTCTTTATATTGACATAAATATATTGTTCGGTTTGAAGCAGTCGATCCTGTTACATTTCTCCTAATTATATGTGTTTCATTTTTCGTATGTTTACTTTTAAGCCGTATGTCTTATTATATAAATGATTTTGTAATGTATGTAAATGTTGTAATTCCTGGTCTATACCACTTTACAAGTACCTAATAGAATATCCTTATTTCGGTACTTAAGTCTGCGCGTTTTCATCCTATTCCGAGGTAATAGTGGCATTTGGTAGGAAAATATATCACTTTCCGTACTATATTTACCTACTTTGACATTTGTCGTTAAATTTTCAACACATATTTATTTATCTTTCTTGGTCCCCGACACTTTCCATGGCCATCCATTCACAATTCTTTATGGAAATTTATAAACAACTAGTGCACATCTTTATTAAATTCCCAACGCTTTTCTAGTAGTTGTCCACTACGAAAATTTGATTTACTGTTTTTCTTCCTGGTCGAAAACCGCACTTATAGCCATCGAGGTTATCCGTTATCTTTAGCATGTGGTATTTCTATATCTCAATATGTTTGATAGTATCTTGTATGTTATGTTTAACAGCGTGATAACACTGTAATTCTTGCACACTACTATCACCCTTTTTATGATTGGGGTTATTTCTGCCTTCGTTCTATTCCTTCGACAGTTTTTTCGATTCCCATATGATTTCTACCAACGATTGTATCACACCTTAAAGCTGTTATCCGCAACATGTTACGAATTCTGCAGTTATGCTGGTTATGTTGCCACTCCCAGAGGTTTTGTTGTTTCTTAGATGTTGATATACCCTTTCTTTATATGTTCTTGATCTCATTGAATTTCCGGCTTCTCTCATCTATTTCCTTATCTAGTAAGTCTCGTATTATCTTATAGACTTCTTTTTATTTGTTTGATCAATGCACATGCCCCAATAGTAGGTAGAAGTATATGGAAACACGCAACTACAAATCCTACGACCACTCGTTATAGAAAACGACGTCGAAGCAGTGAACGAATTTGTATACCTGGGAGAGCTCCTTAACATTAAGAGAGAGATAAACCGCAGAATTTGCACGGTCAACTGATGCTATTTTGGGCTCAATCTCCTCCGTAAATCCACAATTATATCGAGAAATATAAAAATAAAACTCTACAAAACTATAACACGCCCAATCCTAACATATGGTTCAGAGACCTGGCCTCTAAGAAAAAATAATGAAAACAGGATGTTTCAAAAGAAAAGTACTAAGGCGAATGTATGGAGCAGTGAATGACAATGGAGTGTGGAGAAGACGATACAACTTCGAACTTCATAGAATATACCACGAACCTGATATCGTAAAACATATTAAGGTAGGACGTCTGAGGTTGATAATACATGTAATGAGGAGGGAACAAAATGACCCAGCTGGAAAAACGCTCCTTTATGGACCCATTGGTCAGAGAAGAAGAGGAAGACCCAGAACAAGGTTCCTTGATAACATCGATGAAGACATGAGAAATATGGGTTGTAAAGTCGGAATGATGATAGACTTCTTTTTATTTCCTTCTCTTTTCGCAATTACAAATTCACAATTATTTGATTCACAAATATTTAATAATTGATTAATAATATATTAAGTATTTTTGATAAATAATAACACTACTAACCTCCATTATTGTCTTTGTAAATAATAAAAATATTCATAGTGCCTACTTCTGTAAGATAGTGTTCCGGTCCATACAACCACAACACCTGCTGCAAACCTCTTTTCTGAGCATCACTCTGTATTCGAATAGTGGGAGCATAATTTGATCCCAGTTTGCTGCTTCCACAGCCACCTGGCCATGCTCTGGTAAACCTGGGATCAGCGTATAGCCTTACAGAGTCATCCTGTCCATCCGACCAGTAAGATCCTACGGGACATAGGATAACGTACAAAAGGGAGGACTCACTTCTAGCTACACCTAAGGTTCCCTGAATGAAGAGATCGATTATTAGTTTTCGAAATAAAAAAAATATTTTGTTTTTGAACGATATTGGTCCTTACTTAATCTAACACATTTTTGAAAATGTTAAACTTCATGATTATTTCTATTTTTATCTCAATGCGGTTATTGTGTGGTGCGCACCCACTTTTAGTACACTGACCTCAGAACGCCGAAACCGAGTATACGAAGTAGTATACCTCATTATATTTCTGCATATGTTTCTATTACTGGTAATAATAATAATAATGTCCATTTTATAGTCCGGCCCAGTCTCTTTGTCGTAGATCTCTCTGTGTCATTGCCTTTTGGACTCCATTAAGTCATCTCGTTTTTTTTTCACTCAGGTGGCTACCAATCTAATATTAACTTCGATAGGCGATGGTCTGTCATTCTCTCTACATGTCCGTACCAAACAAGCTGCATTTGCTGTATATCTTCTACGATCTTGGTTATTCTGTCCATGATTTGTCTTATTCTTTCATTTGTGACGTGCATCCTTCTCGATATACTTGCCGATCTACGCCAAAAATCCTTGTCCAAAACAAGGAGTTTTTGTTCCGTTCTCTTAGTGAGTTGCTAGATTTCATTTCCATAAAGTATAACGCATTTAAAAATACTGTTATATAGCTAAATCTTTTTCTGTTTATAGATTTTTTTGACTAGAGTAATGAGTTCAGTTCGCCTATTATTTTTTTTCCTTTTATAATTCGATTTCTGTTTTAGTGCGTCCATTTCTTTCCATCTTTGCTCCTAAATACATTTATTCGGAATATTATGAAATTACCTTACCAACTTCTAAAAGTTAATCGTTTTCAACTTCTCCTACGCACATGTATTTCGTTTTTTTTTTAATTAACATTTAGACCTCATCGCATGTATTATTGGTCATAATAATGTAATTCTCTTTACAAACATGGATCATGTGGTAACCTCTCACCATAAAGAAATTCACACATTAACCAGTATTTTAGACATTGTTGATAAAACTTTCTTAAAATACACAGTTATGATAAATACTTACGTCAATAGCAATTAAGGATGGTCTAATATACAAGCTGGCTTTCTCACTATGTGGTACCCATTCTTGGTCGATTTGTACTAGCCTTTTTATGCACTTGGTCAATTCATCGCCGTTGAAGGTTGGAAGACCAAGCGTTGAAGCAGATCTATTCATTCTCGCCATATTGAGATTTGGTCTAAACCACCTCAATTTGCCGTCCACTCCTCTATATACTTTGGTCCCCTCGAAGAGCTAAAATAAAGAATATTTTGAGTTTTCTTTGATCTATTTGACCTAGTGATCTATTGACGACTTATGAAGCCGCGCTATCAATACAATCTTTGAGTAAAGTTTGAAATGCCGTGACCAGAAACGAAAGTTTTCAATAATTTTAACAAGATGATCAATTTCCCGAAAATTTTAGTACTGGTGAAAAAATTTTGTTTTGTAAATTTAGTGATCTATGGATATCTGCAACTAAAAAGTTTTAAGTTTCTTAAAAATAACAGTACCAAAATTTAAATGCTGTAAAACATATGTATCAAAAGTGAAGATGCACAGAAAAAAGCAACAAGAGCAGTTACTGTTACCAGAGGTTTTCTGTAGTTGTGGAAACAAACGTTGTATTTTTAATGAATATTTGTGTAAAGCTCTTTATCTTTTGACATTCCATTAGCAAAACTGAAGAATAAAAACTCAAAATTTTTCCAAATAAGTATACCCAACATTTCATATCACATGAATTAACACTTCATGTGATATGATAAGGCAATAAATAAATAAAGAGTAACCGTCAATGACAATTATATGTGAGTTTTATTAGATGAAACAACCAATCAAAGATAATGATAATCTTGAAAATATAAAGTTTACAACTGTCAATCTTTCGACAATAGCGACTTTTTACAACAATGCTTTACATTTTTTGTATCCAGAAAGTATTAAATATGTCTTTTTAGTGCTTACAAATGTAGCAAGATATATGTGGAAGGATATGAGTGGCTTACAAGTCTTGTAGCCAAAATGATACATACAATCTGACAAATGCAGGGTTTACATCGTGATGTAGAATAAATACAAGGAAAGTTTTTTTTATTTAATTAATGGCTTTGGATAACTTGATCCATTCAGCCACGATAATGTATGTGGCTACTTGAGTTTGTTAATGATTTATTGACCTATTGCATTTGTTAACAAAATAGTACTCCGCCTAAACGCAAATTAAAAATATATTGTAAACATCAGTATCACAAGAATCAGTAGATTAACAAGAAAAACCATATTTTCATTCAGGGCCCTAACCAAATTAAAGTGAATATTTAGTACCAACAAGGGATTACATAATATAGGGATACTTTTCACGCTAAGGTGCCTTTCATAGCGACTTTATTACAACACAAGACAGGCAACGGCTAGAAGGTAAATATATAACATAAGGATAGACAGAGGGAGCAAAGCTAGATTTATATATTCACATTACACATTCCATCCTAAATTTGCTTTTAGTCCTTTTTAAATATCCCCAAAAAATTTGGTTAAGCCTAATATTACGACGAGAGATATATAAAATAGAAGATTGACTCCGAGGAAGAGGTATTTGTTCTTTTATTAGATTTTCCAATAGATACTTAATAGCAGCATCATTATATCTGCACCCGAACATCCACTTATTGATATCGTCAGTGTTACCATTACAATCGTAGAGTTCAGTTTCACTTAAATTAAATCTATGAAGATAGGCTTTCACAGTAGTATGATTAACAAGGCATTTAACAAACATTGAATATACTCTAGGGTGAATTTTTGTATATAGGTTGTTACTTCTGTTATAGAGAGCATTCCAATCAGTTTCAGAGTTTTCTTTTAATTCTTGTTTACGCAGCGAGACTAAATCACTTTTATTGAGCCAACTAATTTCTAATCCTTTTGAAGCCGCTTCTTTAGCAAAATAATCTGCTTTGGTGTTACCCGAAATATAAAAACTGGATGAGAGCGGCGCAAGATAGACGGGGTTGGAAACATGAGGAAGAGGCCTATGTTCAGCAGTGGACTCTTGAGGCTGGATGATGTGTGCGTCACCCATATGTAGATATATAATTTGCTTTATTTAATAATACAAGGCAAAATAAACAGAAAAGAGAGCCAGGTTAAAGAAGAACGTCATTGCCTAGAAACTTGAGAGAATAATTTAACACATCCTCTAAATCCCTTTTTCGAGCCGCCGCCAACAAAATTAGTATAGGAAATTTAATAGCCAATGTACTATAATCGAGCAGGGCGTCGACAGAAGAAGACAAAAGTATTTATTATCTGATTTTACGCCACGAGAGTCGTAAGATCTTCGTGTTGGAGGTGCATTTCATGCGCGGATGTGGTCGCTAATTCTGTGAGGTAAACTAGTGAGTAGGTACTACTAAGTTGAAGCTAAGAACGGTGACAATATAAGTATCAGATGACACTCAGATTTTAGCATATTTAGGAAATATTATTTTGGAACAATTTTCTTGTGAAATTCCTATACTATGTACTATAGCTATTGAAAATAAACTACAATTTTAATTGAAAATACGTTATATTCGTGTTGGTAACTCCTTTATATCCTTCATAAATGAATGTGAGATAATAAATTGCAATGTTTTCTCTATTTACACTGCATTAAGTAATTTCTAACATTATTTAAAAAATCATTAGTGGTGAAATATATCCTACACAAAATCTATAATTCCGAAATAAAATAGGGACATAAAAAAAATTGACCATAAAAAAAATCCAGCTGTAAAGACGGGTTATTATTTTACCAAGTCCAAGGGTTTGGACTAACTTTGTATCTAATTCATATTAACTTCAAAAGACGACTTCTCATGACAGATCAACCTTGGACAAAAGGTATCACAGAGATTGTGTGGCGAATTTACACAAAACTCCAGAAAACTAGGCCCATCCTGTGTACAGGTTGCATCGGAGACCATTATCGTCATGAATTTCTTGATTAGCGATTCTAAATCCCCGAGTAACGAATTTGCGAATTTGCACTAATTTTGTATTGAATTTTCACAAAACTCTATAAGACGAGGACCTTCGTGGGCACTACATGCCTTGCATACCATCGTCGACACGCTATGGGTATTCAGCGACCAATGGCCACTGAGTAACGTATTTGCACTAATTTTGTATCGAATTTTCACAAAACTTGAGGATAACGGCCAATCCTGGGCAACAGGTGCGTCGAAGACCATCGCCGTCATGATATTCGTATTCAGTGAGCCGAACAACCCCTGAGTAGTAATATTGAATTCAATTCCTTCAGCTATTTCCGATATAAAAATTAATTATTTTTCATCACTTCGAAAAATGCATTTTCCTTGTTCAATAATGCAGTTTTCATTTCCATAGCATTTTTGTTCACAAAATTTCCTGACACTCATACGAATCGAATGGCAAAATTTTCATTGAGATCCATCCTACTGCAAAAATTTGATAGCTTTGGACTTTTTACTGTTTCATTTCCTCAATATGTTTTGCATTATCGTACTTTTTTCTTAATGTTTACAAATACAGTTGAGTCCATGGTTCCATGTAAAATGTTAATTTTACTTTAGAATTTTGGTGCAGAATTATAGCTACATTAGAAGTACCTTAATAAATTCTTTTAATATCATCAGTTTAGATTAATAAATAAATAAACAATTTATTTATAAAAATATAAATAAATATACAATAATATTTTGTATTGATGTCATAGGTAATACTAAAATTATTTAAAGAATAAAACACTATTAAGCTCAAATAATAATGTTGCAAGATATTGAACGTATTTTTTCGTCTCTCATATTTCATTTTTATCATCTTTAGAATCTCAACTGTTATCTCCCATGCTACTTATTACAGGTTCGATATTAATGTTACACATATTTTCTACTCTAATTTCTTGTCGATTTATCTTTTCCAATTTCCAAAATTCTGGTTTTAATTAATGTTTAACCATTTGCAAAAGGTTGTTTATTCATGATTTCACTATCGTAGGGTACGTTGTCGATGACAATCAAAATGGGTGTTCTAAATTAGGAAGCAATTGTGTACTTATCCATGTAGTAAATATTGTAATATTTATTTCACCGTGATAATTTGCAGTCAAGGATTTGGAACAAGTAACAAACTGGCGTCTAAAATAAAACCTTTTGTTGAACCGGCATAAACCACAATAAACATTTTTCCATTATAACCACCTGGTTTACGTACAAGTCTGCTGTTGTTATCCTGCCACGACATCATTTTATTTCCCCAAGAAAAAATCCACGTTTCGTCCAATATTTCTGTTTTCCATGTATTTACCTAAGAAACACGCTCGTTGTGCAGCGATATGAGTTCTTTCAATTAAAGCCCTTCAATGACCACCTTTTGTAAATTTTAAACCCAAATCTTTTAATAATCTACTCAAGGATATTTTACTTGTAGAAACAAAAACTTTAACCTGAAGCTCATTGATAAACGCTTCACAGGTTAAATGTTTTACTAAAAAGTTATTTATCTTAATATAAAAGGTGATTCATTTAGAGGTACTTTTTGGTGGGGATTTGATTGGAGATATATACTGTCAAATTGACATTTCGCTTTTGTTCAGTATTGTTTGACATTTCATGATGGAAAGACTTCTAGAAGATGGTCTAGAAATTATTAAGTTGTATTTTAAAAATAGGAGTTCTGTGAGGAATGTGTTTCATTACACAATTACAATTAGTAAGTGTGAAACCCAGTTTTTATTATTGGTTACCACGCGACCAAATAGACCACATTCACCACGTACTGAAGAAAATTAACGGCGGTAACGGATAGTGTACTCGAAAATAATGAAGAATCGATTCGTCCCCGTTCTTAACAGCTTGGTTTGTTATATGCATCAACTTGGCGTATTTTACGTAAGGATCTTGATGTAAAAGCATACAAAATTCAATTAGTGCAAGAGCTGAAGCCAACTGACCTTCCGAGTCGTCACCGTTTCAGTCGATGGGCTCTTGATAAGCTTTCAGAAGATCCACTGTTTTCGATAAAAATTGTGTTTTCAGATGAGGCCCATTTTTGGCTTAATGAGTAGGTTAATAAACAAAATGCCCTTATTTGAGGTGATAAACAACCCAGTCTTTTTTACCTCTTTTCGATGTACTGAGTCTAAAGCGTTCATAAAAATAAATTGTGTCTACTTAATAGCAGTCAGTAGCTGGTTTGTCTTTACTTTCATGCGTGGAAGAGAATGATGCTATATAAAAAGTATGTGTTTTATCTTGCCAGGTATTATTGATGCACGTGTAAATATCCATAGACTTAACTGTAACAGATAGAAAATTGAGGATCTATGTGTAGTTAATCTTTACGCCTTCTTGTCAGTATGTTTTTTTCATGATATTGTTTTATTTATTTTATCTCTTGTTTGTTATTTGTAAAATTAAAATTATAATTGTCTTCTTATTAATAAATTAACTGGTAAATCATACAAATTAACACATACTGAAATAATTTTTTTTGATACATACCTACACATATTTTTTTAAACTGTTTTGCGGAACCCGTGTAGAAAACTGCAGAACAAACCTTCAAGATGTTTCTGCTTTAGCGTCACAATCGCCGGTTTTAATATTGTCGCTACAGTTAGAATTTTGACAACTTTGGCAAGTTAATCTGTTGAAATAAAATTTAATTCTCCTAAAGATGTCTAGCAGGACCTAAAGCGCGTTTGTGGCAGATCCTTTAGCGAAAGATATCAAGAAGGATATCATAAGCATATATCATGAGAGGGGTGGAGGGTTGGGCTTTTGTATAAGGAAACTTTATACTTGATGTTTATCGTTGGAGATCTGTCTTGGAGTCCTTATGATGGACAGGATAATTATTGTTATCCTCAGTAAACACGAGTATCAGCGTTTGTGTATAAAGCTTAAGCTGCCGGGCTATATGGCTAATTAATATTTGGTTGAATTTCACGAAAGTCCCTGTATGCTGAGATGAAGAATTTCTTAGTAGCTCCAGAGAACAACCCAACACAGAGAAGCGACAGTCCTTTGAAGTTACGTGGCCAAGCCGCCAATGACAGCTAACAACCAGAAAATTAATAGTCAGTGGGCATATCACACAATATAAATTCTTAAGAGCGTAGGCGCAAAATTTCGGGCCAATGTTTTTTAAATGCATTCATTTTTTCCGAATCCTGAAAAAACTAATAAGTATTTTTGAAAAATTTAAACGCAGAGTGAAAGACTACATTATTACTGAGGGCCGAAAGTCCCTGAAAACTTCTATAATGTTTATTTTAATAAGTTACAGGGGTGAAAAAAAAAAAGAGAAAATTTAGTGTGATTTTTAATTTGAAATATCTCATTCAAAAAAACTTTTTGTTTATTCTAAGGGACTTTCGGCCCTCGGTAATAATGTAATCTTTCATTCTGTATTTAAATTTTTCAAAAATATTTGTTAGTTTTCTCAGGATTCGAAAAAAAAATGATTGCATTTAAAAAGAATTGGCCCGAAATTTTGCGCCTACGCTCTTAAATCAAATTGAGCATTTATGTTGACTTTCAATAAATATGAAATATTGCACTAAATAGTTACCTGCAGGGCCGACTTTTGTTGACATTCTTAATGGTGTAATTATTTTTTATTTACAAAAGGTAATTTACTGATGCCACCAAATGATGCCTGATGCCTACAAAAAGTAGATGAGTACCTATTTAGTTTTTTCATAATTTAATGTAAGTTTGTTTATTTGCAACCATGTTTTTGCAATTTTGAAGTCTTGTTCTGTTGGAATTTTAAGATTTTCCCAATTATCGGTCTAATTATGTTTCCAACAATTTTTAGTTTGAGCATTTTAGTAATTTCTTTGTTTCGTTTAAGAGCGTAGACGCAAAATTTCGGGCCAATGCTTTTTAACATTTTTTTGGAATCCTGAGAAAACTAACAAATATTTTTGTAAAATTCAAACACAGAATGAAAGATTACATTATTACCGAGGGCCGAAAGTCCCTTAGAATAAACAAAAAGTTTTTTTGTTTATTTTATTTATTTATGTCCTAGAATAACAGAGACACAATAACCTGTGTTGGGTTTTTCTCTGGCTATGTCGCTTCTATGTGTCTCTGTTATTCTAAGGTAGCTCTACAACAAATTTGCTTTAGTTTATTTTCGTTAGTTTATACGTAATAAGTCATAACTATTTTCAGTACTTTTCTGCCGTATTTTTTATACGAACAATATATTTGAGGCTTAAGTTTTACTCGTAAAATTTAAAAATAACGCTTGGATAACCTATATATTATAATATACAATCAAAACAGGTAAAAAAAAGATGTATTTAGTCGTTCTGCTGAAAATAGCAGATATAGAAAGAGACTGAAGAGACCAGCATGTCGCTTTACCCAAATGAAAGAGACTGATCTATTTTTTTAAGTAACTTAAGTCAATTTTCTAAAATTTTAACGATAATACTGTTTTCGTATATATGCTTATGCGAATTATCTAAAGCAGACAACGCAGATTTTGAATGCGATAGGATTACTATTTGTTGATCAGATAGTTTATTCTCAAAAGTCCATTCCAGAGCTTGATATATTGCAAACGTTCTGCGGAATAAATGGAACATTGTTGGTTTAATTTAAACATAATGTGTTCTTGATTGTTTTGGATATATTCCGCACAACCAACTATATGACTTATCACATTTGGCAAGTTGCTTCTGAAGTTGAATGGCGTTGTTATCATCAAAAGTAGGGAAATATACTTTGGTTTGGGAATAAATACTATTGAAATTAGATTGGAAGAAATTAGTTTCAGTTGAGATTTCTAAATAGGAAGAAACATTAGGAAATGCTATAACTAAAGTTAGAGAATTTTTGTTATGCTACAATTTGTCACCTAAGTTAGACACAGACATTTTGAATATTTTTTGCAATAGGTAGGTTTGGTTATTACCTTGGCATTTAAGGATAAACTTTTCAACTAAAAAAAGACGTCTTAAATGTAAGGGAGGTTCCATACATTCGGCTTATAGATTTTCAGTAGGTGTAGATAGAGTTAAGTGCACCTAAAACCAAACGCAAAGCTTTGTACTGGATTCAGTCTAATTTTTTTTAGGTCTATTATTTGTAGCAGATCCATAAAAAAAGCAACCATAGAGTCAAGAATTGACCTGGTATATCCCCTATAAAACATAAGGTTATCCTTAGGATCAGCGCCCCATTGCCGACGATTGCCTACGTTTAAAACATTTAGGCTTTTTCATTTAATTCAATAGTTATTAATATGTTCTTCCCATGTTAGTTTGGTATCAAGTGTGACGCCGAGATAAGTATAGTGTTTTTGGACAGGTAGGTATACTTAGATTATCACTTCTAATACTGGATACATTAGGTAAGCTATGACAAGTAAACAACACCACAGTGGATTTATTCGAAGTAAGTTCCAACCCTTGGTTAAGAAAGTATTCTTTTGCACTGTACATAATCCGTTTTATTGAATCAATACATTGCTGATAAGAATTTTTAGAAGTGTAAAGACCGAAATTATCGACGTATTGTAAAATATTATAATTAATACCCATACCATGTAAATCCATAGTATATAGATTAAACAAAAGAGGACTAAGCACAGATCCCTGCGGCAAACCTTGATAAACTAACCTTGGACCAATCAATTCATTATTGAACCGAATAAATATTTATGTATTAACAAATAGATTAACCAATACCTGTGCACATCTAGTTGGGACTCCTATATGTATTAGTTTCTCGAGAAGTAGGTTTAAAATGACACGTTATCATATGCACCCAAAATATCTATCTAGCACTGCTAACTAATTATTATTTGAGTAGGACAATTGGATATCAGTAGTTAATTGTGACAGACAGTGGATGGTTCCTTTATTTCTCCGAAAGCCTAACTGAGCTACCGGGAATATGCCTTTGTTTTCACACCACCATTCCAATCTAGTTTTCAGGATCCGCTCAAGTGTTTTTAGTAGACATGACATCAGAGAAATAGGTCTTAAAGTAGTACGATCGTTTATTTTAGGCTTAGGAATGACCAGAAATTGCTTAAAAGAATGACAATTATCTCCTTTTAATAAAATGTTCTTAAACATTTTGCATAGATAATCTATAGCAATTTCGGGACGATTTGTTAAGATGAGGTAGTTTATACCGTCCATACCTGGAGATGTATTTTTTGAAATTTTAATGTTTGCTGTAAGTTCCCTCGGAGTGATAGGAATTAATAAAAAGTGTACATCGATATGGTTACGAGAAAAGTTTTTCGACATAATTTAATTTCTGCAGTAAAAAAACTATTTGCAAATTCACTAAATCGAAGAAAACTCTTCAAAGATATCAGTGGTAACATTATTTTTCAATTGTATTTTTCTGTATTCATCAAGGCAAATAATGCGCTACGATTTAATTTATATTAAAGTTAATTTCAATAACGATCGAAAAACTCAAAAATGTGGTATTAGTTTAGGTAATAGGATATAACTAGTTGCAGATCAGATATGCAAACTTGTATAAATGGTTTATAATATACAGGACTCAACAAAAAAATTGAGCCTAGTAATTTTAAATAATAAAGGCTTTTGGTCATTCCTGATATGAAACTTTTGAAAGTAACAGTAACAAGGATACATGCCGAAATCATAGAAGTTACGTGAAATTAATTAAAAAAGGCGGGAAAGAACGTAGAACAGTAGGTCTGGCAGTTCAAATAATCCTTCATTCATCGAGTTACATATTTGAGTGCATTAACAGCCAGATGGCGTCTGACAGACTATAAATATAACATCATGCAATATGGTAATACAAGTGTTTGGAGCATTGAAGACAAATCGCATTACTAGAGAACAGGTAAAGGTACTTTGTCATACGATGTTTTCATTTTAAACACAAGTAATACGATTTACATGTTTCATGCAACAAAACTATCCAAAATTTAACTTGTTGTAAAGCGAAACTCTCGGAATATACGAAAATCTTCAAGCGCATTTTCATGAGTTCATCTTATTAAATCAATAGAGAGGATTTATTCAGTTTAAAAGTACCTACTAACGTACTAAAGTACTCACATTTTCGGAAGTATTTTATATGGAGTTTTAGACACCCCTAAAAATTTGAAAAAATTCAGAAAGTGATTTCTATTGACCACCAACCACCATGATTTTTGTTAAATTTGTTTGAACGAGTAGATTCTTGTGTAGAAGAAGTTGAAAAATTACTCACACTTTTTTAAAAATTTATTGGAGTATCCGGGAGTACAAAAGAGTATAACGAAGTAAAAGGGAGAGTGAGAAACTCCTCGCTTTAATATTGTTCTGAAGCTATTTTTTTAACATCCTTTTATTTTTTACCAATTTTACCTTAAAATAAATTTATTTTGTCAGAAATTCAAAATTTTCCAAAGTGGAAATCGAAACGTTAGAATAAACTTATTTTAAAGTGAAATTATGGCTTATTGCCAATAAGAATAGTAAATTATTTTATGGATATAAATTAAAATTAATCTTAAAAAAATTCACAAATAATATTGATTTACTTTACATGCAAAAAAAGGAAGATGTAAACCTCCGAGATGTTGAATCGGGTTATGTCTTAGCGCAGGAAAAAAAAAATTAAAAAAGAAAAAGAATTAAAAAATAAGTTGTAATTTATTACTAATTGCATGTTAGATTGTACGGATGATTATATGTTTATTCCTCTAATTGTAAAAAATTCCTCTGATTGTAAAAATTGTTTGTCTTTAAATTTGTCTGGCTAATTGGCTCGGCCAAGGCCATCATACTAAATATAAAAAAAAAAAACATACATGCAATAGGATTTCAAACAGTTTGATTTAAAAAGCTTAGGAAAGGGGGTCTGGCGACTTTTTTTAGAGTTTAGGTTGGCGCCTTTGTTTAGAGTTTGGGTTGGCATCTTTTTTATGAGCCAGTTTGGCCCTGGCAAGAAACAATAATTAGCTGACAACACTACCTCAAAAGAATGGAAGTCAAATAACCACGTCTACTTCTTGATGGCTCAAAGTGATGGTTCAACTCAGTACAACTTGTCGTATAGTTTAATTTTCTTCTTCGCGTGCCATATCAGAATTATCCGACGTTGGCGATCATCATTGCGAAGGCTTCTCGATATTCTGCAATATGGAATAATTGTTCCGCATTTGATACCCGAGTCCATTCACGAATGTTCCTCAACCACGAAACCCGTTTCCTTCCTACACTCCTACGGCCCTTTAATTTGCCTTTAAGGATCAGTTGTGATATTTTATATCGACTTCCCCTTATATATGTCCCAGATAAGACATATTTTTATGTTTAACAGTCTTTAGCAGTTCTCTACCTTTGTTGACGCTCCTTAGTACTTCTTCCTTAGTGTTCCTTGCTGTCCAAGGTATCTTCAGTATTCGTCTATGAACCCACATTTCCAATGCTTCAATTTTGTTCAAAATCGATACTTTTAGCGTCCACACTTCTGCACTATACAAAAGTACGGACCAAACACAGCACTTAACCATTTTTTGTCTTAGTTCTAAACTGAGATGATTATTGCAAAGGAATGACTTCATTTTCATAAAAGTAGTTTTAGTCCTTGCTATTCTACGTTTTATTTATATCTCTAGATCTAGTTGATCCATTATTACAGTTCCCAAATATGTCATTTTGTGAACTTTCTCAACTTGGACTCCGTTTAATTGAAGCTTTGCATCGGGTTGTGGGTCACGACTAAACACTAAAAATTTGGTTTTGTTTGAGTTTATTTTAATCCCCATTTCCTCCCCTACCTCGTGAATACGATTAAGCATAAAATGGAGACCTTCAATATTATCTGACAGAATTACTGTATTGTCTGCATATTTAATCACATTAACTAGTTCCCCGTTGATTTTTATTCCATATGGTTGTCTCTCAAGTGCCTTTTTAAATAACTGGTCCGATTAAACATTGAACAATGTTGGCGACAAAATGCAACCTTGTGTGACTCCTCGTTGTATGGAGATTTCATCGGTGTAGTTATCTCCAATTTTTACGATAGCAGTTTGACTCCAGTACAAATTTTTAATGACACGAATATCCTTGTCATCTATTCCGATATTTTTCAGTATTTGCATTAATTTTACATGCTGTACTTTATCGAATGCCTTTTCGAAGTCCACGATACATGCAAATACATCTTTTCTTTGGTCACAGCATTTTTGTAATAGGATGTTAATGTAATGATAGCATGCCTAAAACCAAATTGGGTATTTTCGGGATCTTCTTCGCATTTGCGTCTAATTCTGTTGTGAAGTATTTTGGTGGAAGTGGAAAATTTTAAGAATGTGGCTCCTTAGGATAATCAATCGATATTCTGAGCATTATCTCGCATTGGGTTTTTTTAGGTATTGCTACAAAGATGGATTTGAGCCAATCTGTGGGAATCACTCCGGTGTTATATATTGAATTAAAAAGTCTTACTACTACTTTTATGTTACCATCCTCTATTAGTTTCAGCAACTCAGTTGGTGTATCATCTGAACCACAAACTTTTCTAATTTTAGCATTGTTTATAGCGTGTTCTACATCGCATTTCATAATTTCTGGGCCGTCAGTACAGTTTTGGTAGAATTCGGCAATATTATTCCTGTCATCTTCAAACTACTCTGATATATACAGCTGCCATTATTTTCTTATTTCGTGCTCATTTACAATAATTTTGTTATTATTGTCAACGAGTACAGAGGGAACTGTTACTCATTTCTTTTAGTTTTTTATGCACATTAAATAAGTCGTGTTTAGATATTACATCCTCCATTTCGTCGCACCTTTCTCTCATCCATTTTTATTTGGCTAATTTGATCTCCTTTTTTATTCTTCTCTGCAGGTGTCTATATTTTGTTCCCATTAGATTTTATCAGTCGACGTTGTTCCATTAATTTCAAGATGTCGTCTGTCATCCATTTATTTTTCTTGATTCAGTTTTTTCTATAATGATTGTTTGTGGAGATTTCGTTAACTTGGTTATTAAATTCACTCCATAGTTCTTCTGGATCTTCTAGTTGTTCTCCGATGTTTTTTATTCTATTGTTAAATTCTTTTTTAATGTTATATTTTATGTTTATATCGTCAAAGTTAAGTACATTGGTTTTTGGGTTTTGTCGCTGAATTCGTTTTAAGCTTTCCAAGTGTATAGTCGTCACTTGGGTAGTTTATACCAGGTGTTTGCAGTGATCATATCGTTTTTTTACAAAATTCATAAAATCTCTGTTCTCGATCGTTAGGTTGTCCTCTGACCTCGTCGGCCTTCGCCAATTTTTGCATTGAAGTCGCCTATATTATATACAATTTCGTGTTTATTAAGTTTCTGTAAGATGTCTTGGATCTGATTAAACAACTTCTTTCAACTTCTTCAATTGGTCACATATTTACTCAGTTCTGATGTTACTAATATACCTACACAATTTTTGTGATGCGGGTCTTCTGTGCTGTTACCGGAATAATATAATACACTTCCGTCCTTTTTACATGATCTTGACTCTGGCCATCTCACTTCGCTGATTCCCAGTAGGCCTATTTTCATTTTTTTCATTTCTTGAATTGCGTTGTCAAGTTTCCCAGCCGCAAATAGACTTCTAACATTCCATGTGCACATTCTAAAATTAGATTTCTTTATTTTAGGATTTCTTCAAGAGGTTTTCGCATGTTTACGACTTGAGAGGCCTCGTGGTATAAATATATTTCTCCTCTGCTGCCGAATCTTGGCCTCCTTTCCATGATTAGTAACGGTTTGCAATTGCAGTGTCAATTCTATGGTGATTGGTATGAAGTATAATTTTATGGTTTTAAAAATTAATGAATGCAGTTGTGAATAGAAATTATTTTTTCAGAATTTAAATTGTGAAGCAAATGTATGATTAGAACAAAACCTTACCCAAGTAAGATAGATAATATAGGAAAACAGATACCATAAACAACAACTATTGCAATAAAAGATTCCTCTACTTTCATTTCACAATTTGAAGATAGAAATCCCACTTACTTCCATAGCATAATGCAGAACTCTTGCTGCAGGGTGTAGCTGAAGATTTTCAAATGGTACGATTTTAGGTTTCTGCCAGCCTCCCAGTTTTTCGTGGTAGTATATTTTCATCATGTGATCAGTAAAGAAATGTCCAAATTTTAACTCACTAACATCCGGTTTCATCCGAAGTCGCCCAGGATCGGCTAGTTTTGTGGAGAGATCCTCATACTGAAAGAAAAAAAAGTAGTTAATAATGTAAATTACGGATGATAAAACGGATGGAGTGATTTGTTATATTAAATGGACTAGTCACTAATGTTAGGTAGACAGATCTATGTGGAATAGTATGGAATAACCACGTATTTTTGGGTTTGTTTTGCAATTTAACTGTTTCTCTCGGTTACATCTTCGAAAATATCATAAGAAATTTTTTATTATGGTAGGTATTCTTTCGTAGAGTTTAAAACACGCCTTAATCAACACATCCTTTAACTTCTCTAATAAGTGTTAATCAAACTACGTTATTCAGTTGGAAATTTTAATCCAGTTAAGTAGATAAACCTTCAGTAAATGCCTGACGAGCATTTGTAACCTGCCAAACGTTTCTTACAAAATGTCTTTAACTCATGTTTCATCCAGGTAAAAAATATTGGTGCCTACCCTTCTCAGTTTTGAATCTTATTTCATTTTTACACCTATCAAAATTGACATTAAATTAAATCATTACTAGCACGCATAAAGTAACGCGTAATTCTAAGAATTCTAAGAGCTCTAAGAATTTCTTCATTTGCGGCATAGTGTTTATGCCATTTAAAAGTGTTTAAATTTAACAAGTATACACATACATATTATATAGGGTCTGCGCTGTCGAACAGGCAGCAACACTGAAATGGAAATAGGCTGGACATAACGAACGTCTTAAGGATGGCCGATGGAATAAAGAAATCGGGAATTGGCGGTCATATGAAGCAAAAAGACCACGAGGAAGACCGCAAATGCTTTGGAGCGACGATATAAAAAAAACTGCAGGACCAATGTGTAAACGTCTTACAAACAACAGAGATGAATGGCGAGAATTAGGAGAGGCCTATATTCGGCAATCCGAATAGAGCTTAAAGGGCTAAAATATTTATATATATATATATATATATATATATATATATATATATATATATATATATATATATATATATATATATATAGGGCAAATAAAAACGAAGGGAGTTCAATTTCACGAAGAGGTTGTAACGAGAGACGTGTAGGTATTATCGAATTGTAGTTTATTTAATTTATTAATGATTATACAACTCTTTCTTTCTAAGTCTTTGTTTACATTGTTTCCCCCTTTCTTACTTATTCATACCTTTTTTACTAATCTATCATTGTCAGTCAATGTGTCATCTGTCCTGATTGACATAAACTAAATTTGTTTCTGTAAATTGTGTAAATTATTGATTTTTGATTACATGATTTGATTTCCCAATTTATTTGAAGGTTTTTAAAGGTATATGAAGGGTAAATCTTACACACTCTTAAAACAATCTTAAAAAGCGAAAAAAATATTTTTTGCCTATAAAACGTTTCTTATACAGTTCATATAAATGGTTCAAATAAAAATTTTAGATCAAAAAGGGTTCTTTAATTATGAAAGTTTCCAAATTGAAATACATAAACACTTGACCGAGATGATTGCAACCCTTATTTTTGCAGTAATATCTATATATATATATATATATATATATATATATATATATATATATATATATATATTTATATATATATATATATATATATTTATATACATATATATATATATATATATATATATATATATATATATATATATATATATATATATATATATATATATATATTAATAACTTTCTTTTTTGCATAACGGCATGTTATATAATTACTCAAAATGGGGCAGTTAATAAGTTCTTAAAGTGTGCTAAATTTTAACCAGATCTACCACATAGTTTATAAGTTATTCTCAATTTATTTATCCCGGAGAGCGATATTTTTAAGAACTGTACTTGTCCAAACAACAGTCACTCTAGAGGTATTCTGTAAATGGCAATCGATTCTTTAAGGCTTAATTTTTAAGGTATATTAAAAAACTTCAACATTTGATTAAATTTTTTATTATTAAACAGTTTGACTTTTTAACTCATAAATATTTTTTGTAATAAGTTTGACATTTTTTATTTCACACGGTTGTAAGTGGGTTCAATGAAAAGCTGGTAAAAAAGCACACTTTCCAAAAAAAAAAACAGAAACTTCTATGACCAATAGAAAACAAGATAGCATTTTTTTTTCTTTAAATCATATTTTCATTGTTTATTAACTAAAAGCTGAAAATTGAATAGATTGTAACCAAAGAACTAAATTTTATGATCCAACTTATAGATGGAATACACAGTAGTAAGAAAAATTATAACCCGTTAAATTGATGGTACTGATAGTTGTTTCTTGTTATTTGTTAAAGAAGGTTCTGTTTATTTTGAAAGTGTGTTCTCTTACCAGCTTTTCATTGAGCCTACTTACAATCGTGTGGCATAAAAATATCAGTTATTATATATAAGTTATTATAAATGTTTACAAGCTCTTTTTCAAACTGTTTATTAGTAACAAATTTAATAAAATGTTGAATTTTTTTCTAATAAACCCCAAAAATGAAAAACTTCAAACCCTTAAGAATCGATTGCGATTTAAAAATAACCTCTAGAGTGACTGTTTCGGCAAGTACAGTTGTTTAAATAATCACCCTCAGGGATAAACAAATGGAAAAAACTAGTAATATTAAACTATTTGGTCGATCTGTTTGAAATTTGGCATACTTTAACAACTCAGTAATTGACATAATTTTTAGTAGTTATATTACATGTCATTAAGCAAAAAACAAAGTTATTAACATGTATAAATTACTACAAAAAAAAATGAGTTTTTTCAATTATTTCGGTCAATTATGTGTATTTGTGTGTATTTTAATTTGGAAACCCTCAAAATTAGAGAACTTTTATGATCTACAACTTTTATTTTACCATTTTTCTCTAGAATGTATAAAAAACGTTATATACAAAAAAAAATTTTTTCACTTTTAACAAAAAAAAACAAACCAATATCAGCTAGCTGTACGTCTTCACGAATTTTTCATCTCATATAGATACCTTTTAGAACCTTGAAATATCTGTATGAGATTTTTTCAGCTTTTTTTCTTCCTTTACTGGACATAATAGCCATTATATTTCTTTTTTGTTTTTGTCCTTTATTCAATAGTTAGTTTTCGCTCGCGTAAGTTAAAAATGTGTACCTCTTGTGTTGTGTACCTTTAATCCCTTTTTCATTTCTATTTATTTATATATTTAATCAATTTTATGTAAAACGTATACAAAAACATCAATTTTTAAATGTCCAACAAATGTTGTACTAGTATCTTCTTGGTACATAAATATATTTTTCACTAAGTAGTCTTCACAGTCTTAACCTAGAACATGTTCATCTTCATCAAAATATTTATGGAAAATTACCAAGTTTGTTTTTCAACTGTTTAGGTCATTGATCAAAATATATAGAATTATCTTTTGTTTTGGTGGAAATGAACCGGAACGCAGAAAGTATGACAAATTAACACAGTTTATGCGAGTTATCTCTGCTTCATACAGATATTCTTGAGAAATATTATATTATTATGTATTTAATGAATTTGATTGTTCATTACAAAGCAGCCAATGAGAAAATATAGTAATAAAGAAAAAATTTCATATTACATCTATTGATCTTTATAAAGCATATGATAAAATATATTGAGAAGTTTTGTGATGGAAACTGTATAAGAAAACATTCACATGTATGTGAATAGTGTATAATGGTGTATCAATTAGTCTTGTAGAGGAAAAGAAATGAAGTTGTGTCTTGTCAATAAAAATGTAGAGAAAACATACATTCCGTCAAACACTCTGGTTTACAGTTCTTGGAATTTAGCTGATGAGTGAATTGAGTAGCTCATCAGCTGTTACTACCGGTCTCAAGCTTGGATAAAGGAGGATGGTAGTAGGGTTAGGTTATCAGTTTACCATACATAAATAAATTAACAAATGCTCAGAAAACCGACAAAGAGGATGACGTACTAGAAAACGAAAAATATAGTCAGAGTAGCTACTTGGTACATAGAAAACCTTAGTAACAGAGATCAAGAAAAGGAGTTAAGTTAAGAGAACATCAAATAGACATCTGCGACTTGCATAAAACAAAGAGGAAAGGCGAAGGATAAACGATAATAGGAGAATATTTACTAAGATATAGTGGGGTTCCAAAACAAAAGAGAGCAAAGGAAGGTATAGCAATAATGATCAAAATGGAAGATAAGTATCAAATAAAAGATTATCGGCATGTATCTCGAAGAATACTTTTGCTAAAGTTGAAGGCGAACAACAAAATTATAAACGTAATATTGATATGTGCACCAGAAGATTGCAAACCTGAAAAAGATAAAGATAAATTCTATGATGGGCTCCAAACACAAGCGGAAAACGAAGTATAACAAAATGAACCACTCATATTATTGGATGATGTCAATTCCATAAGAGGAAACGAAGTAATATCTGGAATAAAACAAAGGTTTAATAAAAGAATCAGAAATCAGAACAGATATGGGTACTTTCCATTCTCTGCTCCTGCGTCCTTATTTGTATTTTCAGATCTCTATACGATCTTTTTGTTGTATTTAACACGCAGATTATTGCTGTTAGGTATCGACATATCTATTAGTGTTGTTTGCCTAGTAAGTTTATTAACTAGTATAAGATCCGGTCTATTATGCCTCTGGTTGGCATGTGAGCGCAGTGCGGTAAGATTTTGGATGGTTTCTTGGGCTTGACATCCATATCGGCATTTGTCATTTTGAACCTGTGAGAGTCTTTGACAATATATTTCAGGTAATTCTTAGTTGGAATAACCTGATCCAATGGCAAGTAAGAAACCCTCTGTCTCTGGAAACATGCTTCCTGATGTCAAACAATAGTTTGATGCTGTATTCTCGATATATTCTTGGCTGATCTCATTGAGATCTCGTCCATCTAGAGGTTTACTCATCCAGGTGCGCATTTTTTCTTGCTTAGACAGGTTGTTTATGCGTATTTCTTGTTCCCTCAGTTTAAGCGACGTTGTGTTATGTACTACGCAAATTGAGCAATGTAAAGTAGATGTCTCTGTCGCCAGTTGCTCACTTATGTCCATGTCCTCTTCTCCTTAGATACCGCAGTAATGTTGTTCTCTTTACTGCACTGCATTAATGATGTTTTTGTGTCTTTGTGAGAGGTGTTCTTACTTTCCGCTGAAGACTTTTTATATCCGCTTTTGACCACCTTATATTACCAAATGAATAGCTAAGCGCAGAACAGGTGTACATATTTAATGCCTTAAATAAATTTTTACGATTAATTTATTTGTTTCACTCTTTGTACGAACTCGAAACTTAGTTCGATGTTCATTTGTTTATGGTCAATTTTTCGCGCTTGCTTCACTCCGAGATATTTTTACATATCGTTTTCAACCATTGTCTCGATGTTTTGACTCTCTTGCATATCGGGCTGATCCTTTCTTCTGACTATATTTAGTACTCGGCACTTGTCTAGTCTAAAGTGCATACTAGGTGGTTTCGAGTGGAAGCCATTTATTTCAGGAGTTCAATAGCTGAGATAGTGAGTTCATCACTAGACAGAACCAAAGCCGATTCGACGAGTCTACTTGGAAAACGCCCCGGTTAATTGGGATAACTGAAGTTTTGATATTGTTTTCACCAGGGATTTGAAAGTAAATTTTAGTCTTCTATTCCATCATTATATATTTTAAAAAGGTCACTATGTTATCATCGAATTTATATATTTTCAATTTATATATATATATATATATATATATATATATATATATATATATATATATATATATATATATAAAAGCCATTCATGAGGTACTGAATCAAAGGCCTTCTTGTAGTCAATGAAGGCAGAAAAAAGGTTCCCTTTTATGGTGTATGCCTGGTTAAAAATGACTCAATTGATTATGAGTTAGAAGTATTAAATCGAATAGGCAAAAAACGAGAATTGCTGCCGATAATAAAAAGAAGAAAAACTGCTTATCTGGGTCATATCTTTAGAAATTCCAAGTACCAGTTCTTAAAGCTTATTATGGAAGGGAATATAGAAGGAAAACGGGGCATTGGAAGAGGGAAATACTCATGGCTTAAAAACATAAGGGATTGGACAAAGCTCGATGCCCATGGAGTCTTTAGAGCCACACAAGACCGAGAGGAGTATGCCAGAATTGTCGCCAACATCCACTAATTGGATAGGGCACCGTAAGAAGAAGATTATTATGAGTTATTTTGATCCTTTGATATTAAATTAGTTGTTCCCTGAGTTAGGAATGATGAATGTATGATTAATAAATGCTTATAGGCACTTATGAATACCCCAAAACTTCCTTAGCCACAAGTTTTGAACTCCTACTGGTTCAGGAGATATCCAGTTATTCATTGGTTAAGGGTTCTTAAGGATTATTACTGTAGTGTTGACAGCTTTTCGCCGTATCTTCAATCCATCTAGCATTGGTGTTGAGAGTAACTAGCGTTGAAAGTTGATTTTCCCAAAACTCATGAATTTCTTCTTGGCTTGTATACGTACGATTTATTTTCATTTTCTATAGAGGAATTGAGTTTCCTATAAAACGCGTTCTCTGAACGCTCTAACAGTGTGTTGTCGCATTTTTGGTTGTTACTAACTTTGTATCTCCGTGGGCGGCCTGAGTGAACGGAGAGTTTTTGTTTAATATATCCAGGCATTGTTGAACTATGTTATTTTCTGGGTCATGTTGTGAATGTCCTGAAGTGTCCAGAATTATTTGTTCTGCTTTTTGATTATTTTCAACTTCCTACTTCTCGAACGCATTTCATAATTTGTCCAATATCCCTAAGCAATTACTCAATTTTCCTCAGCAGTCGTTTTTCCTAGAGTGCAATTCTGTTATGAGTCCTTCCATTATTAGTACACCGTTGTGTTCTCATATTATTTTATTTTATTTTTTATTATTATATTTTTTATTGCAATATCGAGTATAATCTAAATTGATAATGTAACTCTATAATTATCAATTACATTATTCTGTAAACTGTTTTAATTTTTTTAATACAATCCATTTTAATGCTCCAACTTGATATAATAGCAATAGTAGAAATAGTAGTATAGTAATACTCCTATTTGTATTTTTTCATTATTTGGCTAATAATTTCAACCCACTCCAGTAATAATCAAGTGTTTTGATCAATAGTGGATGAATATACATTTCTTCACATTATCATAATCAACATTTACAAATACAACGTGACTATGCCAAAATTATGTGATCTATGAATCAATTCTGCAAAAAATTATAATACACGCTTCTACTCCAATTCTAACTTGAATAAGTAATTTTTTCAAAAAACTTTACTGTTATTATCCCAGTTTAATAACCCATTGTTACCAAAAAAAACTTAATGTATACAAGGCCGCACTGTGACGTCAACGGAAGGTATGATAAATTGACTTATTTTTACAAAAACCGTAAAGTTATGTATCATTATTTAATTAACTAAATTAAAACCACATTTAAATTAAGTGATTTTTTAATCCATATAATTTCCCTCGAAATACTCGTACAAGTGTTCTCGACAAAAATAGGTATAACACAATGAGGAGACTAAGTCCAACAATACGAGTATTCATAATATATACAGTAAATGTAAGAAATGAACACAATTTAGATTAATTAGTTTAATAAGTACTGTATTATAATAAAAGTCTCAGAAATTGCGAATTTCTATGTTTTATCTATTATTAAAAAGGCATTTAACCGAGTAAAAATATCTGGCAATAACGCTTAAGAGATAGATGACATCCACTGCACTTCACTGTATACTTGAAACAAACTGCTTATGTTCACATGGCTTAACATGTAACATTTAATCAAGAAGGGTATATAGCGAGATTGTTTACACCCAGTTTGGTACTAAAAAGGTCCAAGCAAAAGAGTCTAATGACGAGTGGGGAGCATAACCCCAAGAATAGGAATGGTGGCCGGAGCAAGACTAGACTGCCTTGACTTGGAAAATGCATCCTTTTTATACATTTTTCTTTCGTATGGATATGTGTATTTCCAAGTCAATTATTCAGGTTCAGAAAAAATTCGAAAAATGTCATACAATGTTCCAAAATATTTACACGAAACGAGAACAAATTAAAAGTGTTCCTAAAATTCAAAATTATTTATAAAGGTTGAAAAATGCTCATAAAAATTCGAAAGTAATTAAAATGTTTATAAAAGGTTAAAATAATTTTCATACCATATTTATATGTTCACGATTGTCCTAAAGAATGTTTGTGAAGGTTACCACACCACAGCAGAACTTCCTGGTAGTAGTTGTCATCTTCTACAGGTACAATCCTCGGTCAAAGTGCTTTTTGATTGGTGAATTCGTCCTTCTTTCCGTCAGATCGAAACCATAGTCGTTTTTTAGCCGGGTTTTATCATCGCCGGAGGGTACGCGTGTGTCTACGTGGACATTGAACTACATACGGTAGGGCAAGACGTGACTCCGAGGCTGCTCTGGGGCGTCAGTTGCTTCTGGGATTCGTGACTAAGGGAACTTATCATTCACCGAAATATTCGGCACTGGGCAGCGTCAGAAACTGCAGAATATCATGACGGTCTACGGTCTAGCTTAGCTGCTGGTGTGGGTTGGTATTGAGCTTGTGGAACCATTTTCGTTCTGGAAGATGCTCAGCGTAGCTCGTCGGAGTGAGCTTGAGTTGCATGGCTCATTGTTGGTTGGGCGCCTTGTCACCATAAGGAGATTTGTTTCTTGGTAAGAATTAACCCATATCTGCTGCCTAGGTGCTCTGCAGAGGGCTTCGACCAGTCCAATCAAAGTTTCTTCTGCGTTTCTGTTCCAATTTGGTGGGTTAGGTAATATCTTACAATAAAAACACAATTTGGTAGTAGAAATGTTCAAGCAAATGAGGAGCCGGAGCAAGACTAGACTGCCTTGGCTTGGAAAATGCACCCTTTTTATACATTTTTTTTTGTATCGATATGTTTATTTCCAAGTCAATTGGCCAATCATAAATTGTGTAGACGTTAAACGGCGGGGCGATGCGCATCGACGAGCTCATTGGTTCACAGTCTAAGGCACGCGATGACACTAACAAATGAACTTACCGACGAGATGATTGAAATATGAGCAATATGTCAAAGCAGTTCTCTCCATTCTAATGCTTTTCTTTCTCTCTTCTCTTTCTTATATTCCATGGAACACAGTGGCCATCGTTCGTTTTTCATTCGCATTACCTGCCTGTACCATGCCTGCACCAAATTTGGATATCCGACTCATTCTTCTTAAATAGTACATTTCTACCACCTTAAGTTTTTTCTTCTCTTTTGCCATTCAGATCCATACGTCAAAACAAGTACTACAACGGACTTGTAGATTGTTGTTTTTGTTTGTAAATTAATTTTTAGAGACCAAAGTAATGAGTTTAGTGTTTGTACCACATTTCGGCCCTGTTGTACATATATTTTGCTAAATGTCCCGTTTCGATGTTACTTCCTTCGCTATCACTGTCCCTAGGTACTTAAATTCTTTACATCCTTTTATATCTCTAATCGTGTGTTGTGGGTCTCTTTCTTCGTCCTTTATTCTTAGATATTCCGTTTTGGTAATGTTGATGGTGAGTTCCCAATTTTAGTATTCTTCGGTTAACTTTCGAATCATATGAACTACCGCCATACCCAATCTCACCTCTCACATTGTCTCTTGTGCACTTTCTGTCTTCAGTCACTGCCATTAAGACATTTTCTGGTCTCGTGAGAGACATCGTGCAAAATTTACCGCTTGACAATGGTTGCAATGAATTTTGAACCAGTTTCAGGTTTTCTTGGAGTTAAGTTTCTTTTCTTAAATCTTCTTCTTACACTTATAACGTTTACTAATCGGACCTCACGAAGCTATTGTTGCACTTGAACTGCATTAAAGTGACGCTTAACGATCTCGATCCAATGAAGTAGTTAGGATAGAGTTTTCCTATGTCATTCGAAAACAGAGTAACTTTTATTATTGCTGCATGCGAGAAATAAGTAGTGACAAGACAAAGTTAAGGTGGAGGGATAGTATAGACGAGAATGGGAATGGGATTAGTGTAGAAAATTGGCAACGGTTGACAATGGACGGGAACGACTGGCGAAACATACTAGGGAAAGTTGAGGCTCAACTAGGACTGTATCAGCACTGATGATGATGACGATAGTGATGATAAACTAGAAAATAAATATTTATATATTTATATTAATAGCTAAATAAAGCTTCTCCTACCTTAAACGTTACTTCTGAGGATTCTGTCTCGTACCGGTCGTTAGAAATTTCGTCTAACTGGGGAGCTTCTTTGACTTGTAAGGAACAGGCTCTTACCGCCTGCTTTAGCTTGTGTTGGTGTTTTAAAATCCACCTGCATACGTTCTGCAACAGAAAATTATTTCAAACTATTGAAGGTATTGTTATTCGTGTATGATCAATACAATTATAATCAAATTATGACTTATACATTGTATATTTTAATTGAGCTTTGAGGAAGATTCTTCTAACATACTACAAAAAATAGAAGGCAGTAAACGAAAAACTAACAAGAAAAATGGAGTAACACATTCTAATATATATATATATATATATATATATATATATATATATATATATATATATATATATATATATAATTCCAGTGGTTTTCCAGGTTTGACTCCACGTAAAATAATTTATAATGCAGTTTTCCAATTCTACAGAAAATTATGTTGCAAGAACTAATTCTACAGAAAAACGTAGAAATTAGATTGACGGATAAACAGCATATCGTACGGTCGGACCATCCTCCAAAGTATTCGGAGATTCTTGATGACTTCCGAGCGCCGCTCTGGAGGAGGAGCGAAGGTTTTTCGCCTCCATCCTCTTACTAGTGGAGTTTATGTGATCTCGACTTCCATTCGGCGAAAAGCTCACCGGAAGCTCTGTGGTCAGCAAGGTGCCACCGGCAATGCAGAATACTTTAAACAGTGCGAGTTTTCTTACGTGAGTAATATATATTCGTCTTACATGAATAATTTTCCTAGTATTCTGAGCACGATGGATTCCTTGGATCCCACAGAGATGCCGGCCCTTCACGCCTCAACGTGTATCCAAGTTTCCACTTTTCTAGATATAGGAACGTTGGCAGAGTGTTGACTCTTTGACGGCCCTTCACTCCGTACCGCCACCTCTCCGAAATAATCTTAAGTTCCGTAGGGACTTTTATTATTTCTGTCGAATGGTTTTGGCGACGAAAAGATACTTTAGCTCGTCCACCGATTGAGAGTAATTCTAAGTCCACCTGGGGCTTTTATTTACTCCTAACCGTCGATGGTCTAGTGGAACGCTGTGTCAGTTCGATATGATCTAACATAGCTTTAAGACAAACTGCCTTTCCCTATTTCAAAGATCGATGTCTATCTGGCCAGGAAGCGTTCGTTGCCGGACTTTTCTTTACCTCGACAAAAGATACACCAACAGTCACCAATCGCCGGTTCCTATATTTCTTGTGGGCTAATAATATCGTAGCTAACAAGGCGTCGTGTTTATTCAAACAATAAAGGGCTTTTTGAATCGTCTTCAAAGCGAAGTCTTTGTAAAGCGAAGAAATGTTCACTCAGGTAATAATAAAACGAAGAATCGTTGAAAAAGCACTCGGCCAACGACGTCTAGCTGGGGTCAAGATGTAGATCGACTTCATCCAGATCGGAAAATACGCTGCATTTTTATGCATTTCTTGGTTCCGTCGGAACTCCTCAGTGATCTTCGTCGGAAGGCCAATAAAAACGTAGTTAATAACGCTGTTTGCTATTGGCCGGTCAGAGTGACAATCTTCGCTCTGATTTGCCGCTCTGGCGACAAGCACACAAGATTTGACAACGGTAAGTGTATAACTTAGGCGTTATATAACAACCATACTTAGGCCTAAATTTGGACATGCTTGTTTTCCTGCTCATCTTGCAAGAATTCATGTGATCGAGAGTAAAAACTGTGTGGAATGTGGAGTAGAAGGTGACCTAGATCATGTAATTTTTGGTTGTGCCAAATATAATTTGGAATCCACCTTATTGTACAATAATATAGTTCATATTACCGGTAAATCTCCGTTTAACGTTTTATCTGTCCTAGCGACTCAAAATAGATTAATTTACGATTGCATAATCGATTTTTTGACCAAATGTAATATTTTTCTTTAGTTCAAAAAAAAAAAAATTTGTTTTTATTTTTTACCTCTGTTTTCTCTCCTTTATATGTTTAATCCTATTTACCGTGGCCTAGTTCTCCTGTGTATGTTCTATATTATAATGTCCTGATGGGCCCCTGGAGGTGAATATTTTATATATTTTTTCTCTTCTTTTTATTTTTGTTGTACTGATTTCCCAACTTTAAATTTATCTATGCGATTATTAGTCTATTCGATTGCAAATAATTCAAAAGCTTTTTACTGCGCCTAATGAGATTAAAAGATCATGTAACTGGCTGTATGGCAAACTGCCGAAGCCATATAAAAAAAATAATTTTTTAGTCTTAGACACTTTGTATGTAAAGTTCTTTTTATTAAATCAATAAAATGTCTTTTAGTTAAACAATTCTTCACATATAATTAACTAAATTTTGAGATCTTGCTTCTAGGCAACGAATTCAAAAAACCACTTTCCCCTGTCTCCTTCCGGTTTTTTTGTACCACAGGGTGTTATTGAGTGTTATATAAGATTATGTACCCAATAAAATAATAATACGACAGCTATTTTTGGTTTTGCCCGATACCGGGTTAAAAGTAGCAACAGAAAAATCAATAAAGGGAGGTCAAAGCTTACAAAAAAAGGGACATTATATTGAATAGAACCAAAAGCAAAGTATCTAGTAAATAAATAAATTATGGAAATTTTTATTATTATACTTTGTTGTACACAACACAAAAAATATAGTTTATAATTATTTAGTTAATTGGTTTTCAAATGGCTTATTCAAATTGCTGTAATTAAATTTATAATTTTATTAGATCTACATAAAAACTTTGAAAAATATACGACATAAATAGTATTTTTAAAAGTTTAAAATTACTCTTGACCTAATACTACTACCTTAATTATTTTTTTTATTAAAAATATTTTACCGGAGAATTATGGATAAGTATGTTTAATAAATAACATTTAAGACTCACATTATACTAATTATTTTTAAGAAAACTAAATTATAAAAGTATAGTTCTGAAGCTATTTTTTTAGCATCTTAAAGTAATTACTATTTTAATTAATTATAGTAATTAGTAATTACTATTTTAAAGCCACAATTTAAGTTTAAAATAAGTTTATTGACGTTTCAATTTCCACTTCGGAAAAAAATGCATATTTGCCTAAGTCTAACCCACAAGAAATATTCGAACAATTATTGATTATTTTAAACACAAACAAACATCAAATCTTAAAACTAATAATGTGAGTGTATATAGAGGGTCGGAATGTATATTAGACCATCACCTACTAGTAGCTTAGGTAATATTCAATTACAAACATCAAATCAAAGTCTTTGACAGAGTCTGACATGAAGGACTGATATATAAAATAAAAAGCTATGGATAAAGCGGAGCTACGACAGGACTAATTTCATCGTACTTGGGCGGCTAGAACTTAAGGGTTCGGATAGAAGTGATAGGACAAGTCCTGTCCGTGCACTGTCCGGAGTGCCAGAGGAAGCGGTACTGCAACCTCTACTGTATACAATATACACTGCCGATGTTCCAAGAACACCAGGAACACTACTCAGTCTTTATGCAGATGATACAGCAATTGCGGCTAAACACATAAACATTGATGTAGCTGTAAATAACTTACAGGCAGCATTGGATAATATAAAAGAATGTAGTATCCAAAGGAAAATAGCCATCAACTCAGAAGCAAAATGCAAGCCGTTATTCACGTAACATGTGGACCAAACCATCCGAAAAACAACAACAACAAGAAGCAAATTAAGACTAAAAATAAAAATAAGACTGATTAACAGCATCATACTTCCAATAATAACATATGCATCTCTCGCATAGGGACACATAAGTAAATCAAACAAAAACAAGGATACAAGCAGCACATAATAATAGCTTCAGAGAAGCGGTAAACGTACCCCGATACGTTTCTGAACGTTTCTTGTTCAGAGAATTGAAACAAGTAAGGGTGACAAACACGATGGAAGAAAAACCGAGAACAAAGTTTGCTGAGCTAGAGGACCACCCAAGCCCGATACTCGAGAGATAATAAGATATGATGCGTTCCACCAATGGAAGCACGAAAGACCAAAACAGCAAATCCTGGCCAATATATAAAGTGTAGATAATTGTAGCTCTATCAACAGCAGACTACCCAGCATATAGCACTGGCAATTTTAACAATGAATAATGATATTTCTTTTCAGACATTTCTCAAAAAAAATTACAAAAAATACAAAAAACGGCTTCGGCCACCAAAAAAATTACAAAACCATTAAAAAAAGGCGAAAACCACCAAAAAATTAACAAAAAATTCTAAATTCGGGCACGAGAGGCGTACGTCCTCGAGCGCCAAGTCGTCGATCTGGGCGTAGCTGAAGCGGAGACTTGGGGCTCCATCAAGCAATTTCAGATTCGATGTTACCAGAGATAGCAGGAAAAGAGCGTCTTAGAAGAATCGGGGCGCGGTGGACTGACTTCTGATTACACGAGTTAATCCTCTTAGCCCCAATGAATTGTAACACCCGAGTGTCATTCTAAGGGATGAACAAGCTGTTGAATACAGAGGAAAACACAATGAACTTTGGCTAATGACAAATTACAATGAAGATCATAAATTTATAAAGGTGTAATAGAGAAGTAAAGAAACAGGTAGCAACAGTAAAAATGCATGTAAAAGTGCTAAAATGGAAAGATCCATAAGAGAAACACGTATTTCAGAAGTCTAGAAAGTAATCAAGAATCTCAGGAAGAATACAAAAAAGATTAGAAATATACCCATAATATCCTTACGAGAGTGCAAAGACCATTACACATATCTTTTAAAAGAGACAAGACATGAATACTAACGAGGAGCCTGAAAGATCCTAGTAGCCGATAATAAAAATAAAAATCGCATCACTTTGAATAATCTTTGACATCTGACTTTTTTTACGTAAAGCTCATAAAAAGACCTTAAGGAAGAGAAACTAAAAGGAAATTACTACCTGAAAGTACCGTGTAGAAGTTTAGAGCAAATAACATAACAAATTATTCATAATGAATGAGTATTTTTTAACTGCAGATTTTATTGAGAAAATTTTAACTTTTTATTTACTGGAGAATCAAGTATTCCGTGCTAAGATGTAATATTAAAGTTATAAAAGTAATTGAGTAATCTTATATTTTTCTATATTTTTTTACTCAGTTAAACAATAAAAAGTGTTTCTCAGAGAATATGTTCTATATGTCCAACGTCAACCCCAAAACCATAATAATCCACTAGGTTGAAAGCCTTACTCCGAGAAGGCCAAGGAAACTGTCTCGCGCGACCTATCTAGTGGTTTGGAAATAATGCATTTAGTACATTTATTGGCTCAAAGGGAAATGGAGTGATGCTACATCCTTCATGTAACACATTCTTTTTACAATTCATAATACGTCACCAATAAGTTACGGCAAATTGCTTTAAAATTAAAGACAACTCTATTGGACCCACAACTCTCATTCTTGAAAATGCCCTTTCTTGAATAAATGCAGATTCTATAATTTGATATTAACGATTTTCAGTTTGTTTTTATTGGCATTGAAGGTAAATTTTGAATGCGAGAAAAGTCAATTGGGTAAAATTATTATTTCTCAAGAGTGGATTGGTGATGTACAATAATCGTTAAGTTTAGGATATCTTGCATCGTTATTATTTCGAGATGTAACTTCTTGAATCTTAAAAATCTTGAATCTTTTAGTAAGTCTATGTTCGTTGAAATACTCTACCTAAGAATTTTACTTAAGTTGTAATAATCCAAATTTCTTATTCGTTTATTATTCGGGAAGCGAATTTTTAAATGAAAATGCTACGATCAATCTAATTTGAATACATTGCTTTGTATTTCATTTTCAAGTAAACGTTTATTCGATTTATAATTCATTCATTCATTGCACCAAATGGTGTGACACTGAACTTAACCCGATGGCGGAAAAAATCATTTGGCGCGAGGTTATTTAAAAAAATAATTAAAAGACGTCATAAGATATTCTGCAATCGATCAACTTATCAGTTTACTCATGTTTATCGGGTCGAAGAAAGTCGTTAATTATATCAAAACAATAAGAAATTTGTTTCTGAAAATAGATTACAAGAAAACAAATAAGTTAGTAATAATATGGCGTAATGTAATATGTACAGGGTTGGAAGGCCAAAATATGAGTATACAAGAAATACATTTCGCAACGCTGCATCGTATACCTATCCACTCCCACCTGTTGTTTCGGTAGGTAGGTTTACTGTCGCTACTAATAATTATTAGAGAAGATGAAGTTTATTGTTAATTGTTTGCCAGTAGATAGTAGTAACATGAAACTTAAACTATTAGATAACATTAATTTAGCAACAAATTTAAATTCCACTAAATTCCACTTCGACTAACTACCTTGTATTTGGAGGTAGTCCTTGATACGAGGCGCACTTTTGGTGAGCATGTGAAGTACCTACATGGTTCGCAAGGCAGAGGAGAGAACTTCGGCGCTGACAAGGATTTTGCCCAATGTCGGACGACCAGGGACTGCCCAAAGGAGAATTTTAATGGAAGTAGTTTACTCTACTATACTCTATGCGGCACCGGTATGCAACAAGTGCTTAAAAAAGAAAAACACTGCTAAGGGTAACATGTACATACAGAACAACATCGACGGTGGCCATACAAGTGATCGCATGGATGTTAGCCATCCACCTGATGGTGAAAGAAAGGACGGAAACCTACGGGAAGGATGAGCAGGAGAAAATAGTAGCTAGGAATAGCAGCATAATGGAGTGGCAGGAAGAATGGACAAACGAGCATAGGGCGGCGTGAACGAGAGTATTAATTTCAAATATTGGAGACTGGATGAAATGCGGCGACAGAGACACTAACTACTTTTTCACCCGGTTCATAACAGGTCATGGCTCTTTCAGGGCCTACCTAGAAAGCATAGGGAAGTTAGCGGATGGAAACTGCGCAGAATGTGGAGTGGCTGATACGACCGAGCACTGTGTATTCGATAGCAGAATTTTTAATTATGACAGAAATGAATTGCACAGGAAGGTAAGTAGGGTAAGCGCAAATACAATAATGCAGGTAGCAATGAGGGTAAAGACCCAACACAAGGCAATACTGGAGGCAGTAACTCAAATCGTGAGAAAGAAGTAAATACTAGAGGCAGCAAATATAAGAAAGAGAGAGAGAGAGGGAGAGAAAAGACGGGCTATATATGTGACGCACCGGTATGGTGAGGACCTACTGCATGAGTAGTCCGGTTGAGGTGGTGGACTTTAGTTGGTAGGCAGGGAGCTATAGTTGCATCTGTGAGCATGACTCCTCTTGGAGGACTGCGTGCGGATGGATCCTTCTACCCTGAATCCAACACACGCCAGGATATTCTTACCGGAACACGGCTTGGTACAGTGTTTAGAAGATTTCCCACCTCTTGTCCATAAAAAAAGTTAACTTAACAGATGCTGCCTCCTTTAGCCTCTCGAATACCTACTGATTCTCTTTCATTCTCCAATATAAGTGGCGTTATCGATCTCAAAACTTTGATAGTCTTCAGTCTGAGTTCTTCTAAACTTTTAGCCCTTTTATAAAGATGATCAAATATTTTGTTGTCGCCATATCGCACAAAAAAATCATTTGGGCTTAACTTCACGAAACTATTTGGCTACTGAATATTTCTCTTCATCGATATTAGCCCCTCTGAGAAAAAGTTTCGTTGAAAGAAAATATATATATATATTGATACGATTAGGGTCTATAGAAAATAATTTATAAGTTATATACTACATAATATTAGATATTTGGTTGTTTTAAATAAGTTATATACTAGAGAATTTAATAAAAATTATTTATGTGAGGGTATTTTTTAGAAATTAGCATATAATTAGTGTAAAAAGTTGTATTTTAATATTGTAAATATATATAAGTGAGCCATGTGCTTAGGCAACCAAAAATACTCTCGGAGATTGACAGATATTTATACTCTGAAGTGACGTTTAAGAATATTTACGAATATAAAGTGAGTTATAATAATATATTGTTTGAAATGTGTATTTTATTAAATTAGAATGTTAAGTTACTAATTTAATTATATATTCTGATCTGAAAAGCCTAAATGTAAACAAAATTATTAATAGAAAAGAATGGAATTCTCTGGATCTCCGGAGATGGCCATGTTTGCGAAATGGTTTGTTCCAGAAAATTCATACAAGTATGAAATAGAACAAATTGGAACATGATCTCTTACGAGATGGTTCTAGAATGTCCAAAAGATATAAATACCTGTGATTTGGATTCAAGATGGCAGTTTTTGAAAGTTTTTAGTCAGAAAAGTTGTAGATAGTGCAGTCAGAAGAGTTTATGGCAGTTTTTGAAAGTTTTTAGTCAGAAAAGTTGTAGATAGTGCAGTCAGAAGAGTTTATGGCAGTTTTTGAAAGTTTTTAGTCAGAAAAGTTTTAGATAGTGCAGTCAGAAGAGTTTTTTAAGTTTTTTAGTCAGAAGTCAAGCAGTTTATTATGAAAGTTAGTTGGAGTCAGTGAATCAAGTAGGTACAAATAGTCAAAATGTTTAATATAGTGAGTTAAATGAAGATTAAAAATTATGCATATAATTTAATGCACATTTATAATTATACACAAATAATTATTGAAGATAAAAAAAGGTATATTGGAAGAAATTAAATTATATTATGGTTGGAGATTAGTATAAATCAACTTATAATAATTGGATATTGGTATATTGAAAAGAAGAATAAATATAAATGCTGTTTGCTGGTTTGGTTGGTGGTGTATAAATGCTGGTGAAGAAAACTATATCTTAAATTGGTAGAAGCTGATAATTGAAAAAAGTAATTTCACAAAAAAACAAGGATAACTGAAGTACGAAGACATTCAGTGGTGATTGGAATCTATATATATAGTAGAAAACAGTTCATTTAGGCATTCAGTGAAAGAAAGGTACAAAATTTTGTTAATATAATTTAGTTAGTGTCATAACAATTTCTATTTTGAAGATAGTTTTGTTTAAATTGTAGATTGTCTATAGAATTTAATTAGTTTTATAAGAATATCAATTTAAAGATAGTTTATTTAAAATTTACATTGGCTAAGTTAGATATATATGTGTGTTTCATAATAGTTATAATAAAGATAATTTAAAAAAGTACTTCCAAGCTAATTCTTTGAGAACCGCGATAAAAACCCTATATATTATAATATTAAAAATACTCATTGCTCATCATTCAAACAAAAAACACATCATAACAATTTGGCACCCAACGCGGTGGCTCTCTATTTAAAAGAATTAGTTTGGGAAGATAAGTGCTCTCATATAATTAAATTAATTATCAGTAGAAAGGAAAAATAATAGATTTTATTATTAATTATATTTGAACAAGTAAAGTCTCAAAATGTCTCAAGGAAAGAAAGGTACAAGAAGCAAAAAGAATGAAGAAGATGTGGAAGTAGAAACACAACCTATACAAGAGGAGAGTTTAGTTCAAGTTCCACAAGATACTGCAGAAATGAATCCAGAAAGAGAGGAAAATGTCAATATGGCAGCTTTGATGTCATTAATGATGCAGATGAACAAGACAATAGAAGAGAATTCAAAAGAAATCAAAGAAGACATAAAAAAATTGGAAGAGAATTCAAAAGAAGTCAAAGAAGACATGAAAAAAATAGAACAAAAAATGGAACAGAATTCACAAGAAGTCAAAGAAGACATGAAAAAAATGGAACAGAAATTGGAAGAGAATTATAGAAAATTAGAAAAGAAAATAGAAGATAATAATAATAAAATTGTAAAACAAATGGAAAAACAAATGGATAAAAAACTTGAAGCTGCAGAGAAAAAAGTAGCAAATGAAATAAAAAGTATACGGAATGACTACAAGAAAAGGATAGACAATGAGAGGACAGAAGTAAAGAGGATTATTCAAGATAATAAAATAGATATAGAACAGAAAATAGAGTTACAGAAATGTAACTTAGAAGTAAAAATTAATGAAGACAGGAGAAACACAGAAGAAAAATTAGACGATATACAACAAAATATCCAGATAAATAGTAATCAAATAAGAAATGTGGAACAGAGAATAGATGATATTTCACAAATGAGAGACATAGGGAGACCTTACTTAAATTTAACAAATGAGACTGGGATTAAATTCTCTGGTAATATAAAAAATTTGCATCCTAGAGTATACATAAATAGTTTAAAACATAAATTAAGATTTGTGAATAATATTAATGATATTAAAGATTATATTAGAATGACATTAAATGACAATGCAGCAACTTGGTTTGCTAGTATTGAGAATGATTTAGATAATTTTCAAACATTTGAAAATAAATTTTTAAATTATTATTGGGGTGAATTAGAGCAAGCCAAGTTTAGAGAAATTCTATATTTTGGAAAGTATAATCAAAATTTAAAATCAAATATGGTAGATTATGCATTGAAATTGATAACAGTTGCAAAATATTTAGAACCACCACTTAGAGAGGATGAAACAGTCTTAAATGTATCTAGACATTTTGATGCTGATGTTGTGCAAACCGTAACTGTACAAAATATTCAAACAATAGATAGTTTTATTAATTTTATTCAAAGAATACAAAGAGGCAATATGACAAGTAATAATAACAACAGAAAAAACAATAATAACTATTCAACAATATAGACAATCATATAACATTAATACTAGGTATGGTAATAATTTACAAAATTTTAATAATACTAACAGTAATCCAAATAGACAGAACTTTAATAATAATACTAGTTATAATAGACAACATTTTAATAACAGTACTAATAATAATAGACAAGATTTTAATAATAGAAGAAATACAGAGCGACCTAACTATAACAGACAGGTAAATTGTGTTCGAAGGAATAGAAGCTGCAAAGACAGGGAACGAAATAGTACAAGGCAAGAGAATGTGAGTAGAAGTCATAGTAGGGAAAGACATAGGACATCAGATCCAAGTGGTCAGATACAATCTGACAATTCTAATAATCAAAATTTTGTGCAGTAAACTTTCTGAATTACAAGTTAGGCCATTGCTATTATGAAAAACCTTCTGAATTTATTTCTTTAGATGAGGATAAAATTATTGACTCTATTAATTTAATTTATATAAATGCTTTGGCCAAAAATAAAATGATTAAAATTATGATAGATACTGGTTCAGAAAGTACTTTAGTCTCGGAGAATTTTATTTTTAATACATTAAAACTATCAGATATAATAAAGATTCCAAAAATTAAAATTATTGGTGCAAATAATAAGAAGTTGGGTGAAATTGATAAACTAGCCAATTTTAAAATTAATATTCTTAATAAAGAAATTAATATGCAAGGATTTATTGTCAAGGATTTATGTGTTGATATATTAATGGGAAATGATGAATTGGAAAAGAAGAAAGTAAAGATAGATTATGAAGAAAAAATGGTAACTTTGGAAGGGCAAATAATTAAATTTATGCAGAAAGATGAGGTAGAAGAAGGAATAAGAGTTGATAGGATATTATTAAAAGAAAATAATGATGTTTATGAAGAAGAAATGTATTTTGATGATAGGGAAATGTCCCAGAAGAATGTAAAGAATAATTATTGTAGTGAATATTTAAGGAATGGAAATTTTAAGCAGATGGATGCCTACGAGGCGGAGTGCGTAAAATTGGAAGCAAGGAATAATGAGTACATAATGAAGAATAATTTTATTTGTAAAGAAGAAGATGTGATAAAAGTTTTAAATTGCCCTGAAGAATATAAATCAATAGTCATTTCCATATTGCAGCAACACAAGGGACTTGTCAATAAAGAAAATAGAATTGCACAAAATTATATCCATAGTATAAAAGTTAAAGAAGAAAAAGATTTTAAAACAAAATCATACCCAATACCATATAAATACAGAGAAGAAGTAAACAAAACAATTAATGATATGTTAGAAGATGGAATCATTGAGAAGGCAGACACACATTTTATCAACCCCATAGTAGTAGTACGAAAAAGATCAGGTGAAATCAGGTTATGTTTGGATGCAAGGAATATTAATAAGATTACTGAAAAGCAATTTGAAGCACCAATGAGTATAGATGGAATATTAGGGAGAATTACAGGAATGTCATTTTTCACTAAAATTGATTTACAGCATAGCTTTTGGTTAATACCTCTAGAAAGAAAAAGTAGACAGTATACAGGATTTCAGATAGATGGAGTAGTATATCAATTCAAACTAGTACCATTTGGACTTCAATCATCTTGCAGTGTTCTATGTAGATGTCTTCATGATATTTTGGATCAATATGAACATTTTGTAATTCACTACATTGATGATATATTAATTTTTTCTAAAACGGCTGAAGATCATGAGAAACACCTAAAAATTATAATAAATAGATTAGACAAAGTTGGACTTAAAATAAATCAAGAAAAATGTACATTTTTTCAAAAAGTAGTGATATATCTAGGTTATAAACTTAACACTAACAGCTTACTGATATATCCATTTTATTCAATAGACTTGATTTGTTAAATAGATGGTAGATTTCATTATTTTGAATCAATTTGACATCATACTTGTTGAATTTTGTATATATGGAAATTAATTTGTACCCTAAAAATCATAATTTGGGGTTAGATACAGAATTAATACTATAAATGTCTTTCTAAAAATAATATGGAAAGTGTAAAACTTACGATTTATATAGATGAAAGCCTTGTGAATGGAAATATTGTCTATAAATAAACAGAACACCATATCGATTATATTTTTAATTAAGGTTATATTTTATTCTCTCCATTTGATATGACAGTTTGACCATAGAATAGCCGAACTGTGATCTGTTGTTCTCTGTTTTGACATAGACAGCGAACAGGGATGTATTTGATAGAACAATTAAAATAGGAAATTAAATTATTTCATTTATTATAATTACTAAGGTATGTGGATAAGAAAATTAATATTTAAAAAAATAATAAGTAAATTATTTATTTTAAATATTATTTTGGGGTATTGATACGATTAGGGTCTATAGAAAATAATTTATAAGTTATATACTACATAATATTAGATATTTGGTTGTTTTAAATAAGTTATATACTAGAGAATTTAATAAAAATTATTTATGTGAGGGTATTTTTTAGAAATTAGCATATAATTAGTGTAAAAAGTTGTATTTTAATATTGTAAATATATATAAGTGAGCCATGTGCTTAGGCAACCAAAAATACTCTCGGAGATTGACAGATATTTATACTCTGAAGTGACGTTTAAGAATATTTACGAATATAAAGTGAGTTATAATAATATATTGTTTGAAATGTGTATTTTATTAAATTAGAATGTTAAGTTACTAATTTAATTATATATTCTGATCTGAAAAGCCTAAATGTAAACAAAATTATTAATAGAAAAGAATGGAATTCTCTGGATCTCCGGAGATGGCCATGTTTGCGAAATGGTTTGTTCCAGAAAATTCATACAAGTATGAAATAGAACAAATTGGAACATGATCTCTTACGAGATGGTTCTAGAATGTCCAAAAGATATAAATACCTGTGATTTGGATTCAAGATGGCAGTTTTTGAAAGTTTTTAGTCAGAAAAGTTGTAGATAGTGCAGTCAGAAGAGTTTATGGCAGTTTTTGAAAGTTTTTAGTCAGAAAAGTTGTAGATAGTGCAGTCAGAAGAGTTTATGGCAGTTTTTGAAAGTTTTTAGTCAGAAAAGTTTTAGATAGTGCAGTCAGAAGAGTTTTTTAAGTTTTTTAGTCAGAAGTCAAGCAGTTTATTATGAAAGTTAGTTGGAGTCAGTGAATCAAGTAGGTACAAATAGTCAAAATGTTTAATATAGTGAGTTAAATGAAGATTAAAAATTATGCATATAATTTAATGCACATTTATAATTATACACAAATAATTATTGAAGATAAAAAAAGGTATATTGGAAGAAATTAAATTATATTATGGTTGGAGATTAGTATAAATCAACTTATAATAATTGGATATTGGTATATTGAAAAGAAGAATAAATATAAATGCTGTTTGCTGGTTTGGTTGGTGGTGTATAAATGCTGGTGAAGAAAACTATATCTTAAATTGGTAGAAGCTGATAATTGAAAAAAGTAATTTCACAAAAAAACAAGGATAACTGAAGTACGAAGACATTCAGTGGTGATTGGAATCTATATATATAGTAGAAAACAGTTCATTTAGGCATTCAGTGAAAGAAAGGTACAAAATTTTGTTAATATAATTTAGTTAGTGTCATAACAATTTCTATTTTGAAGATAGTTTTGTTTAAATTGTAGATTGTCTATAGAATTTAATTAGTTTTATAAGAATATCAATTTAAAGATAGTTTATTTAAAATTTACATTGGCTAAGTTAGATATATATGTGTGTTTCATAATAGTTATAATAAAGATAATTTAAAAAAGTACTTCCAAGCTAATTCTTTGAGAACCGCGATAAAAACCCTATATATTATAATATTAAAAATACTCATTGCTCATCATTCAAACAAAAAACACATCATAACAATATATATATATATATATATATATATATATATATATATATATATATATATATAATATGTGATTCATAAGGGTACTTAAGGGGAGAGAGAAGATAGGATGATGAGAGGATACTTGTGGGATACAATTTGTAGAAGAAAAACAAAAGGATTTTGCGACTTCATCCTTTATTGAAGACTTTTCGCGCATAAATCCATATACATCAGCAGTTCATTCAAAAACATTTAAATGAGCTTACATCCACAGAGAAAATTTCAAAGAATAACTTACAAAGGTATGCAGCTCTAAATATTTTAATGTTTTGCTACTTGAATTTAGACGTTTTTTACTTTAGTTCTATTACACATCCACCTGTTTCTTTTCCTATCTGACAGGCCAATGTTTAGCATCTCTCTTTCAATAGATCTTTGCGTTTTAGATATGTTTTCTATATTATTCTTGGTAAATGTCCAAGTTTGACAGTTGTATGTAAGAACAGATAGTACAGACTGATCGAAGACCTACGATATTGAGGATATTTTTTATTCTCCGATATATAAGAGAGTTTACCAAATGTTGTCCAAGCCAATCTCCTTCTTTTTTAATTTCCTCCTGATTTTCCTTGTTCAGTTTTCTGATACGCCTCAGGTATACATATTCATTCACTTGTTCTAAATTTGATTGTTCTACTGTAATATTGAGGTCTTCGTTTTGGTTGCATAGTTTTAGTTTTATCACATTTCATCTTTAATCCTATTTTTCTTGATTCATTATTCAACTCTTTTTGCAAGCCTGCTTAGATACTAGCATATCGCAAATGGTTTAGATATTGACGGTTTATATTAATATCACAGTTTTCCCAGTCTAGTTTTTTTAATATGTCTTCGATCACCTCGAATATATGAGATATTGTAACACATGTCAAAAATTCGGTTATTATAGCCTGTCAAATTTTCATTATTTTATTATAAATTAACAAAATTGTATTTCACCCTATACATACATTTATATTCATAAAAATAACTTCCCATGAAAATAGTTTAAAACTCATCTATTTTGAGTAACCGTTAGGTTCAGCGGCACTTACTGTAATACCAAAGAATATGAAGCGTCTATATTCTTTGGTAATACCATAATAAACCTGAATTGCCCTTTGGGGGTTGTTTTTGCTCTAATCGGTGGATTTTTGATTACAAATATAGTAAATATTCTTTAGTAGAAGTTACAAGGTCTCGTTAGATGCATTTTTTTTCCGAGCGGCCTAATAGTTTCCTCAAAATTGAGACCACCCTCCAATCCAACAGTAAATTTTTTATTTAAATATCTTCCTATAAATAGGCCAACTCTGTCTATCCGTTTTATTTTCCGTTAGAAATTGAGTTGCGAGATTCATTTTCGACCGTTGCGGAAGAAGCTCCAATTTGAGTCACCGGTAACAGCTGCACGGTAATGCTATCTTTGCCTGGTGTTTTTTTATTCTTCATTTCTTTCATCATCATCATCATCATCATCATCATCATCTTGGTGCTACAGCCCTTAGAGGGCCTCGACCTTCTCAAGCTTTCTACGCCATTCTATTCTGTCCCTCGCTTGCATTTTCCTGTTGCCGACTCCGATCTTCTCGGCATCTTGTGTTATCCCGTCCATCCACCTCAGCTTTGGTCTACCCCGTCTTCTCATTTTCGCGGGTTGCGCTGTTAGAATCTTTTTTATCATGTTTGACTCAGGGGCCCAGGCTACATGTCCTGCCCACTGCAGGCGGTTTCGCTTAATTATAGTGGTAATATCTTTACCACCAAACGTATGCTTGTAGATATTCTGCAGTTCAAAGTTATATCTACGCCTCCATATTCCGTTCTCACAGACCGCTCCGAATATCTTGCGTAGCATCTTTCTTTTAAAAATGGATAGAGCGGATTCATCTGTTTTCGTTAGCGTAAATGCCTCTGATCCATATGTGAGAACGGGGACTATCAGTGTTCTATACAGCCTTATACGAGTTTTTTGAGACAAACGTTTGTTAGCTAAGTACTTTGATAGACCATGATAACACCTGTTTGCAATTATTATTCGCCTTTTTATTTCCTCAGATGTGTTATTATTGGGCTTCATTTCTTTCAGCGCTTTTTTAATTTCAATCTTACTGATTTCCAGTTGTAGATCTAAGGTGACATTATTTTTAGTTGTAATTGTCTGAAGATTTCTTCTGATGGTTTTTGTTTGAAATAGTAGAGATTCGAATAATAATCTTAAATTATTTGTATATCTTTTATGCTGTGTACTTCTATCCCATACTTGTTGTTTATACTATTTCTATGTGTCGTTCCGAATTGTGGTTTGAAACATTTCACATTCTTATTTTGTTTTATTGCTTTCTCCTTTTTTTATTATTTCCTCTGTTCTAACAATAAAACACTGAAAGAAATAACACCAGCTTTAAGAACAAACAACAACTTAGGCAAATATATTAAGAACAACAAGAGCCAAAATAAAAAGCAATTACACAGCGGTGTATACAAACTTAAATGTGGCGATTTCCCAAAAACTGACATCGGTAAAACTGGTAGAACTTTTATCAAACGTATAGCAGAACATAAAAGGGATTTCAATAATAGAAAACTAGACTCTACGTACGCACTTCACCTTCTAGACCATAATCATTCTTTTAATGAAGAATTTCAAATTCTTCGTATTCAAAATAAAGGCCTTAAGCTATCTTTATTAGAATCTATGTAAATCAACAAATTAAAAAATACAGACATAATTCTGAATAACCAACTTGGGATAAACAGTTCTTTCCTCCTCAACTTATTCAGTTAAAGACTATAAAGTGTAAACGCATACCAAAAATAGATCACTTGAGAAAGGAACTCTGGCCGAAACCGGTGTAGTGATAATAATTTAAAATAAAGTTTGTGGAAATGTTGAAAACAAAAGTTTTCAGTGTTTTATTGTTAAATAAAATGAATTTCCATCAAGTAACGGTCGAATCCATCACTTATTTAATATTCTTCTTTCCTTTTTTTACTTCTTTATATTATACAGTCTTTTTCCTTATTCTAGGGGAGACATTCTTTTAATCATTAAATTTTTAGTTTCTTGGGTTATGTAGATTTCTGCATTTGATTTGGTAAGCGCTATTTCCTTTCCCATGTTCATTAACGTGTCAGTGAATAAATGTTTATGTCATTAATGTTAAGATTTTCCAATTTTTTTCTTTTTGGTAATATTTTCGTTATTTGTTGTTTATATTTTTATTTTTATAGTGTCAGTGTTTCCATGTCAAACCTCCGGTTGTTTTTGATTTTTTTTCTGAATCTCAAAATGGCTCATAATGCTTATCTTTGCTCGAATCAGTCTATGATCGCTACCTGTAGAAAAACGCTTTAGCACAGTTAGGTCTTTAAGGATAGATTTATGTTGACAAGATGTAATCAATCTCGTTTTTGGTTTTACCATCGGGACTTAACCATATATATTTTCGTTGAGATCTCTTGTTAAAAAATGAATTCATCTCAAAAAGCTTAACATTTTGCTTTCGTCTGAACTTAATTTTCTTTACTGTTTTGGCATTAAAGTCTCTTATTATTAACCTTAACGAATCCTTCTTCTCTTTTTGGGGATATGATGATCTCTTCATAAAATTGTCAATATCGTCGTTGTCATACGTACTTGTTGGGGCGTACACTTCTATGGTTTTTAAATGCGTTCTTTTCTTTTTAAATATAAAGTATACCACGCGATCTGATATACCTTTTGTAGTTTGTACCTGTTGAACCAGTATTTTTTATTATAAATCCTACTAGGTACATTATAGTTGTTATTTTCATTACCTTTAACGTAAAGTTAAAAAATTAATGAAAAATAATTTTAAAATAATATATATTGGGATAATCAAAATATCCACTTCGGAAAACTTGCACAATATATTGGTCGGAATTATTAACATGCAGAAAATACATGAAGAAACACGTTAATAGTGTTACAAATTCATAAACAGTCAAAAATTTTTGCTTGATATTCTATAATTTTGTGCAAATATTTACATTATTGTACAAACACAACAGTTTTACAATGATACAAACATTTTATTCCGAAACATTGTATCAATATTTTGCTCCTATTTTTTCAATTTATGTAATTCTAAATCTAGATAACAGTTTTTATTACATACGTAAAAGATTTCGTTGAACTTTTGACATATGATTTAAATGATGAAATTTAATTACAACAATCATATGATAATTCAAAAATAGCATTGTTTTTGCGATAAAGAATTTGATAGTAAGGTATAAGCAATAAAAAATTAGTGTATAAATAAGAAATATCACTATTTATAGATATTGAAATTATTACGTAACGATTTTAGTAATAATGACCCCAACAATAACCTATATTAGACGAGTCGTTCACCCCCAAGAAAGATGCATAAAATAAATCGAAACGACCACAAAAAGGCGTTAGGATAAAACCTACTTGAAAATATATTCGTTTAAACATTGCCAACAAAGAACCTAACCAACATCTTTTTATTCGAGAATACTTAGTTTGGCATTGACAAAAAACTTTTAAAATTAAAAAAGTTGTTCGTTAACATTTTTTTGAAAAATGCTGTCGTGAATTGCCTCCTTTCTACAACACAAGAAGCGAGCCAGACGTTGGAACTGGCTAAGTATGTAGACTATGATCAAATAATCCTTCGTCGAAACAATTTTCGACGAAGCAATTTCAAAGTCGAGCTGGTAATAATAATGCTAGATGAATTTAAGGGCACTTTATTTTATGTTGCACTTTAGTTACAAAAGATAGTTGTTTACAAAAGTATTTAACTAAAACTAAACTATTTTCTGATATGTGAACGAAACTTTACGTAGAGCGCGTGTATTTTTACACATATCTTGAGATGTATCTACTGTCAGGTACGAGAACGAAGTCTGGTGAGGGTGAGAACCGAGAGACAAATCTTGAATGTGACCTGTCCGGCACGAGGACCGGTGGGTGGTGGTCTCTGAATGCCACTTTGATTCAACCTTTTAAAGAAAAGAACCACCAACTTTTAACGGTTTTAACAAACTTTAAATATCTCAAACGGTGGGTTCTAAAAAGCCACTTTTTCTATAAATTTACGAAGAAACTGTATAATGATAAAAACAATAAAACTAAAAGATTTATTAGACTCCCGTTTAGGAGTTCAGAGAACAAATAAATATTAGTGACCTAGTTCTAGGTAGACAAAAAATTTGTTTTTTGTAACGAATTAGCGAAGCAGTTGTGGTCGTAAAAATGATAATTTTTTATATTGAGAAGAGCAGAATTGGCGGTAACATAATATCGAAGTGTGTTTAGATACCAACAGAAACAACTTGTTTTGGGAGTCTCAACTGAAAACGGACTAAACAAAAAACTCGTTTTATTTGAGCTGAGATATATCGAAAATAAATAGAATAAATTTGTTATGTTTTATTAATATTTGTAACAAAATAATAAGGGATTATTAGTGATATGTTAAGACTTTAACAAATGCTTCTCTAAAGAACGAAAAAAACATACACGAAAATATAGAATTCAGTTACGACATTTGACAACGTACAAATTACAGTAGAATCACCAGACAAAGATGTGTAGTCCAGCAGCAGGGTATCTTTTTGTATTCATGGAAGGGTGGATAGTTAAAAAACTATTCTACGAGTATCTTATGTAAAATTTTTAGCTGAATACGAATATGTAGGTCCCCGCTTCAAAAAGGGGTACCTACCAATTTTTATAAAAAAATTTTTATAAATATATTTTTAAATTTGAATATTTTAATTTACAACTAGTCCCATCCTAATGTACGGCTATATATGTCATAAATATATTAAAAATGCTATATATGTCATGTATAAAAATTTATTTAAAAGTTTATTAAAAATCAGTACAGTTGTTTAAATACCAAATGTTAATAATACTATTAAGACGGATTCATTTAGACCTACAAATATACTTCTGCCCTTAGACAAGGAAAGAGAGGGGACACGTAATCGTATGGAATTGACTAATTGTATTTATTATTGTATTTTACACACTAATGTTTGTATTTTGAGAACAATTTCCGAAGTGGAAATTGAAACGCCAATAAACGTACTTTAACCTTTAATTGTGGCTTATTCCCATTTAAATAGTAATTACTTTAAAATGCCACAAGAAAATAGCTCCAGAACAATAATGACTGTAGCCTAAACCGACACCAGAAAGTTTGTCAGGTCATATTTTATTTCTTCAATAGATTGAGAATAATGGATATATATCAATAAATAGATTTTTTTTCAAAATTTATAATTGAACACTGGCATAATGATTCCTTTTTGAACATGATTTTGATCATTACATATTTTTTAGTAGATCGATATAATGTTTCAGTAAATCAGTAAATTGAAGTTGAAATCAGTAGATCTTCTGAAAAATCAGTAGACCTGTTAACCCTGCCAGAGGTAGTAATGGGCAACGTACAGGCTCCAAAACATGGCGGTCACATCGAAACTGGCTTCACTTTTCGGAGGTTTATTAAATGAGTGTTACATGTCCTCTCTCTTTCCTTGTCTAAGCTTCCGCCCATTGAGAAATTATTAGAGTTGGTAATATATGATCAAGTCATGGATCACGTTGATAAAAATGAAATCTTAAGGAATTCACCTGACCTGAGTCAGTGTTTCGTGTGAAAAGCTGACTGATTAGAAAAGCATTCCTGTAAAACTGCACTACAACTTTCACTTTGTAAATTCAAGTCTGAATTGGATAATGATAATTATGCGGTGGTAGTATTTCTTGATTTAAAAAGAGATTTTGAAACTATTGATCGTAATATACTTCTCACTAAATTAGAAGGCTATGGTATTGGAGAAAATGTTCTTAAATGGTTTAAATATTACTTATTGGATAGAAAGCAACAAGTGAGGATTGATATTACTTCTTCTGAAATTGGTGTTAATATTGGGATACCTCAAGGTAGTGTTTTAGGACCCCTTTTGTTCATATTCTATTTAAATGATATAAACTTGTTTGTTAAATGTGATTTCTTTAATTTGTTTGCAGATGACACCCTACTTGCATGTTTTGATTCAATCTTAGAATCTAAATTCAATCTTATAATAACAACTAAATATAAATATTCAAATATTGATATAAATACTATTAATCTTCAAATTGGCAGTGATAAAATAGAAATCATCACAATAATTAAGTACCTTGCTTTTCAATTGGATAATTTATTGACTTTTAATGAGCATTTTAATTATATATTAAAAAATATTTCTAAAAAATTATACTTTTTTAATGCAATTATTCAACCTCACTTCGATTTTTGCTTATCTTAACTTAAACTTAACTTAAATTTGACAGTATCATGCCTCTTTATCAAGATAGCTATTACATTGTACATCAATTGAAGTTTTCAGTGACTTAGATTTATAAAATTCCAATTGTTCATTGTTATTATTTAGCGCATATTAACAATTCAAAATATTATGAATTTACTAGATAATGATCCTCAAGTCATTTAAAATTCAACACTATGGAAAATTATGTTTTGATTAAAATTTTGCAATTTTCCCACACAAGCATTATACTTTTAAAAAGCTGGTTTCGAAACAATTTATCATTTGAAAACAAATAATGTATCTTCGATGCGCAGATCCACTAAATTTCTTTCTTTCTACAGAATAATTCATTCTTCGTGATCAATTAAGGTTTTCGTATCATGGTCATTATTTTCTTTTATATCTGTGTTTCTAAGAGGCTATCATGTTCAAAAAAATATTGCTAATTGGACCCTAACCCAATTGACCCCCAAATATAAAAAAATACCGTTAGAGTGCTACCATTTAAAGAGGTGCGTTTTTGAGAAAGGGGTGAATTGCACTAGGGGTGCATTTACATTAATTCTATGTAGTTTTCGTACATCATTTAAATCTACAAAAAATTTGTCCAAAATTAAATTTCCTGTTCAAATGTCACCTTAAAGTCAAAAATAGTTTTTTTTTTGACAAAAATATATTCAAAAAACGAAGCAAAAAACAGACACGCTATTTTTCTTTTTGCCCCATAACTTTTTTCCACTGAGTTATAGGTATAGGCATTGCTTTACAGATAAAAAACTTCTTCAAAATGACATTTGGTAAAAGTATTTAGGATTTCAAGTATCCCAGATAACATTTTGCAAAGTTTGCCACTCACTAAATTTTTTGGGCATTTTCCTATTTTTCCTTACTTTTTTACTTTTTTCTACGCAGTTTTAGGTATAAGCAGTGGTGCATTTACTTAAAATAAAAATCAATTATCTTTAAAATGGTCTAATTTAGACGGTTCTGGGACTAATTTTAAGCAAGATACGGTTATTCAAAACTTTCTATTTTTTCTACTTTTCGACAAAACGATTTTTGCTATCTTTTACGGCTATTTTTAAAATTTCTCATTATTAACTTTTTTCTTGTACATTTAGGTATATGTATTACCAAATAAAAAAGAATATACTTTAAAATAGTATATTGCAAAATATTCTAGGAATAACGGTAACCAAGATATGGTTCGTAAAATTGTGATACCTGCAACGATTTATATATACCTAGAAAACAATATACCAGGCGCAGTCGTCAGGAATGAAAATGTCACTGAACCTCTAAAAATCATACGAACAAACTGAATTTTGCTGAGAATGTAAATTTTGAGACTCCACCAAAGATGCAAACAAGTTTGCCACTCCTACCCCCGTCCCCTCGAAGGGGCAGGGGGAACGGAAAACATCGATTTACCAAGAATCTGTACGTCGTAGACAAAAATGTTTCAAATAAGAAATGTAGCTGATCTAACGTTGAACCAAAACATGCATCAAAACTTTTTCTGTACAATGAACCGTTCTCTCAGAAACAACGCTTAAAGCGACCGACGATTTTAAATGTGTGTACGTGTGCAAAATCAATTTTTTAAATAAAATTTGTAAGTATCAACTCGACGGTAAAAATTCGATAGCTTTTGATCAGAGTGTCCAATCGATAAAAATTAAAATGGTTTTTAAAGATGAAGAGCGCAGCTTTCGTATTAATTTATGTAGTCGGTCAAAAAAGGGCGTTAATAAACTAATAATAACATAGGTATGTTAACAAAATGATAAATAAAAAATATATAATAAAAAGCTGAGACTAATGGTTCGTTTTTATCGTATTCTTAAAGTATTGAACCCGATCAACTTTGGAGTGCTGTAAAACCCAGAGAAATTAATGAAATTAAACAAATTTGTAGTGAAAATTATTCGTTGAAAAACTGTAGATATTTCTCTGATGTTTTTGTATTGTCAAATAACCAGAAAAAAGTTATAAGGCACAAAAGAAAATTTGTTCACAAAATTTTGAGTATTTTTTCTATAACTTTTTTATTTTCCATTTTACGAATAAAAGTGGTACGAATAAAGTTGTCGAAAATTTAATTTGCTACAAATAACGTAGCTTAAAATTTTCTGTAAGGTTGCTAGTTTACGGTATATAGCGTGAATACTCTTTCCAAGATTGCGGCCATGGGACTCGGATGGCGACATCACAAACTTGATCTTAACCTTATTCTTAACCTAACCTAACCCCCCCTCCCCTCCCCAAGATCAAAAAATAAAATTGCGTCCTCTCAAAAGTGCAACCCTAATGCAACTTTTCAAATGAATATAATATTATATTTTTATGTATTGTGTAGTGTATATGTATTATGTATAATTGTGGATGATGTATCTCTGACTTTCTATTAATCACAACCGAATTAGCGGATAAAAACTTAAAACGTCTTAAAACGTCAGTCTCCGTCGTCATAAGTTTGTTTTTGGTTCAGTTTACCGAAAGTACAAGCTGAATATAGCAGCTTATGTTTACTATGAAATAAAATATTTGGGTTTGGCAGTGTTGAGAACTTTTTATAATCCATAATATGTTGTGTGCTTCAAATATAAAGAGCGAAAGCTTTTAAAGAGTACATTTTGATTATACTATTTTATGAATTCTGCAATTTTTAATTTATATGAAACAATAGCGAGTAAATATTTGTCTCTTTCGAGATTAATTGCAAACATCTGTTGCAATCTGGCAACTGCTGATTTGACGATTGCCAAATATATTCCCTAATCTATCAAAGATTAGGGAAAAATCAATCAAAAAATCTATCAAAAAAAATTTCTAATAATTACCTGCAATTAATCTCTAAAGAAACAAATATTTACTCATTCTTGTTTTATATAAATCAAAAATTGCAGAATTCATAACATAATATAATCAAAATATACTTCTAAAGCTTTATCTCTTTATATTTGAAGCATACAGCATATACATTATACAAACATGCCAATACTGCTAAACCTAAATTTTTTGTTCCATGTTTGACATTTGTGGCTATAATCAGCTTGTACTTTCGGTAAACTCAACCTTAGCTTTAGTAACATCCCAAACCTCCTAACCATAACCATGTAACACATTATACAATACCTACTTCTATTAATACGTTTTTTTTTTATTCTTTTTCGATTAACTTTTGCCAGAAAAAAGAGTTTAACACTCATGTCATTGCTTTACCCCTATTTTATTCTTGCTCTGATTTGATCTTCACTAAACCTTTTTTTATTGAAAATTGCCCCCAAATAATTGCAGGTTTTTACACCCTTTGATACTTTTATTTTCTGCATCTAAATCGCGTGTTTGGTTATTGCCTACTATTAGATATTCACTTTTTTTATTTTGGCTTTGGTTTGGAACCTTTAGCCACATGCACATTTTGCCATATTCAGTTTTAGACCGGCCGCTTCATATTCTATTTTAATTTCCTTATCATATAGCTAGGATGGTTTTCATCTTCCGCGGCAACTGTAACTACCAACAGCAAAAAACATTTTCTATTTTCTACTGTAAAAGATATTACTTACATTTAAACTTGTAGGTATATTGAAATTTTCAAATTTAAATTTATTTATTTTTCTACATGTATTTATTTATTTCAAATGATGTAATAACGAACACGGCAAGAACGCCGAAATGGACTTTACCACTATCTTAAGGAATAACTCGAAAATTTGGATAATACAAAATGAATTGAAAAATGTGTTTATCTATAGTTTGTCTTTGGTAGACAGACGTTATCAAATTTTGGTTATAATTAGTATTGTTCTAAATATTAATATTGTGTAAATCAATAAAGGACATGTTTCCCCGAATTCTGATTTAAGAATTACATCAATTTCATCATCCAATAATATATTTTAAAAATATATGTACATCAAAGAGAAACCCCAAACTTTACAATATGTTTTTGGAGCGAAGCTTTTACTGTAGCGATTTTTTTGTAGCGATTCACTACTTTCGATGACTTTATTTCCAGTCATCACATATTTATTATAAGCAGGTATAAAATTAAAAACTGTATGAAAAATAAATAATAAAATGCAGACATTAAATGAGAAGTAAACAATTAAAAGAATATCTGTCAATAAAACATTTGATTCGCAACGATTGTCATCAATTTAAAAGTCATAAATGTCATCCGATTATTAACAATATTGAATTATCTGTTTAAATTTTTATGACATTTCTCGTTTTAAAATACTATCATAGAAATACAATTATTATTTTTAAACATCTTATTTACCTTATATAATAATTATATTTACTATTAAATGATATTTATTTATATTTTATTATTAATTTAATATTTCATCTAAATTTGACAGGTCTGTCAGAAGTAAACAACGTATACTTTGTTAATACGTTAGCAGATGGCGTTAGGAGCAAACATAATAATTTATTGAATAATTTTAATATTATATAATTTGTTTAAAATATAAATAATAAATAAATAAATAAATAATAAAATTAATTTATTAAATTTTAAAAATATTATTTAAATTTTGAAAATACAGAAAACACAGTATTAGACTACAAGCCCATGTGAAATTTTAAGAGGTCATTTGACGCAGCATGAATCACATATAAATTAATATTACAATATGTAATAATAACTTTGAAAATTGCGTGGTCAATTTTTATCGGTACAGGTGGCTACAAAGGTAAGGTAAACTTCTCAATCAAAGGGGGGTATTTTGGTCAAACATCAAAGGTATCAAACATCAGTAGCAGGGAAAATCAAATATTGCCCCTGCTACTGATACCAATATTTTTGTACGGCATTAGGTCGCAGGTCATTATTTTTGTATTACCTAAATAAGTTATAAATGCCGTACAAAAATGTTTGACCAAAATATCCTTCCTCACTCGACTGGTGAGTTTACCTTACCAGTGTAGCCACCTGTACCAATAAAAATTGACGGCATAGCTTCTAAAGTTGTTATTACATATTCTAGTATTGATTTATATGTGAATCATGCTGGGTAAATGACCCCTTAAAAATGCCCCATGGGCTTGTAGTCTATATGAAACTTCGCCCCAGTTTACTGTACCGCCTACTATACCATCTTTTTTTGTATTTTACTGTCGTGTTGGTGATTTTCAATTATGACTTTAAATTTCTTAACTAAGATCCACCTCTCATAAAAAGGTCAGTGAAGAAAAGATCCTTAAGACTGAAGGTGTATCGGGATTAAAGAAAAGGGTAAAATAAGACAAAAGTAAGATGTACATAAGAAACCAAGAAAAAAATAAATTAGAAAAAATGAGCAAAAAACATCAAAAGTTGTAAAATAACTAAAAATGTTGTAATCTATCAAAAATATTCTAAACTGAACGCCAAGGTTCATAAAAAAATGAAAACATCATAAAAGTGCTGACATGTTCAACACACCCCCAAATTGAATGAAAATATTTACTTTCAGTTTACGTAGATACTCTGATATTAAAAACAATATGATTAAGTTTAATCTACTTTAGGTCAACATAAACATTTTCAAGACCTTCAGTTCCAAGCCTATTGTTAACATATATTTGTTAACCAAATACATAACAGATAGGCAATGAAATAAGAGATATGTACAGTGCGTAAATGCGTTTTAAATCGATTAGCATTGATAACAAGGGATTGATTGTGCTGGTGGGGAATTAGTAATCCAGCAAAAACAATCTGTGAAGAAAGAGAACACCAAATATAGAAAAATTCAGATGATCCTTCGTGGAAGTCTGATCAGAAAAGCTCATATAAACGAACGGCTTATGCTCCTGCCACAGCAGTTTCAGGCCTATAATAATTATTGGCCATTCTTTCCACTTCTTTTATAAACTCAGTTATACAACTAGCCGTGTACGGCTGACCATTGTCTTGTATAAAGAGCAACTTTCCTCTAACATGTGGGTCGAAAAGTATGAGATGTTGCAGAATGTAAGTAATGTACGATCTACTTATCGTATATTAAGACTGCAAGTACATAACTGAATGAGTCAAATTAAACTGTCCTTTTACACTTTCGCTTCCATTAATTGAGTTTATGTAAATTCACATATTATGGTTCCACGAACTTGTTTCAGTTCGTTTCTTGTTTTAATTGTTGTTTCACCTATGTTTCAGAATGTTTGCAACACTATATTTTCTGCCTTGACCTCGTCTTCTAACATATTTATCAGTTTCTCTCTAATGGATCACAGTAGAATGGATAATCAGCTTTAATTTACCAAACATGTTGGAAACATCACTGTAAGATTTCCTCTTTCGATCATCTCCAAAGGTTTAGCATATCAGTCGGTGTTGAATTACCCATTATTGACCAGTTTACTATCAAAGTGACAACAATAAAACAATAGCTATCAAACAAAACCTAAACGTTTGCTGGAAAAAAAAACTAGGAACTTTAATTAATACAAAACGTTTCAAAGTAAGACAACAACTTAGGTTTATACACAGACTTCGACTATTTAACTTAATTAAAATTTGCAAACAAATATACTTAATACAATCAGATCATAAAATATATTCCTTTCATTTCACAAAAGTTAACACCATTTCTTTAAAGGGTATCCCCCGTTAAGATAGGCAAAATGCCCTCACTAACAGAATTCCATTTTTTTATTTTTTTTACCATCACCTACCTCCTTCCAGCCCCTACCCCCAAAAACGTCAATTTGTTGTTTTTATTTTTTTTTAGGTGGGATTCCATAAATTTAAAAATTTCAAAAAATTCACACGCAGATTTGAGGCTTTCAAGACTTGTCTATTTTTTACAGATCCGTAGTTACGCGTAGGTTGAGTGCAGTGGCGGTCGGTCAGGGTCGGCAGTGCCGACCCACACCTTTATAGATATTATAGATTTTTTTTAATATTTAATTTAATCAGTATTTCGATAATAAATTGTGGCAGTTAATAAGTAGATGTCATTTGTTTCTATGAAATAAAAAAAAATATCTTATAGATCTAATCAGATTAAATTTTATTCATGGGTTTTAAAAGAATTCCTCCAATTTGAGCGTTAAGTGATCCCTGCGTAAGACAATTTTCAAATTAAGGATCCGAAATCCGAGACATCCATCCGCCTGTGTAAATTCTTAAAAAGACACGTTTCGGGGCTTCGGCAAGCTGATCCCAAGCTTGACGATATACATGTAAAAATCAACGGAATATTAGTTGATGAGCAACCAAACATATATTTCTCTCCTTACGCATTTAATTGCCAAGTACGGCAAATTTAAATTTGCCGATGCCTCATTTGGATTGGCCGCAAACTATACCTTTCGAGCGCAGGATGAAATGTTATTTTGGGCTGGATAAGTACTTAATAACTTAAGTAGTGAAGTGATATTGAGTGCACGGACTGGCTTTTCTTTCTGGGATTTATTTTTATTTTCTAAAGTAATACTGTGATACGTTACCACTGCCGTAAATAGTTAAAGGTTAAAGGGTTTTTTGATATATAAAAGTTTTTTTAATTAAAGTGTAAAAAAATTCAGGTAAATTAACCTAAAAAATGCAAGCTATGGGAGAAACTGTAAGTATTGATAAATCTAATATTGTAAATTATATTTTGCAAAATGGGTTTTCATCTATTCCATACGAAGAAAAAATTGATATTAAAAATAAGTGGCGTCCTTTGCCTAAAATGTCCCGGCTTATAAATATTAGTGCGGGGGGTAAGGGAAGTAATAGATCATTTTCAGATAATTGGTACAGCAAGTACTCATTGCTTACCGGGAGTGAAACAAAAAACAAACTTTTCTGTTGGCCTTGCATTTTATTTTCGATAAATAGGGGCAAACATCAAAATCCGTGGTGTGAATCTGTTTACGATAATTTAAAGGAATTATTGAGGGCTTTACAGAAACATGATATTTCGAAAGATCATACATACAGCGGTACAGCTAGATTAAATTAGATTTATTTGGAAAACAAAATATCTATGTTTCATTAGATAATGCCCAACGTGAAAATGCTATGAAATACAGATAAGAAATAGGTACATTTGGTATTTTCTAATTTACTTTTTGATTCGAAGACATTTAGCGGTGTATCTAAAACAATCCAGAGTGAATTAATAGAATCAATTAGTTACATTTTGAGTAACGTTATTGAATCTGAGATTCAGGAAACCATTTGCTTTTCACTAGAAGTAGATGAAACTACCGAAATTTTGTGTATTTGATCAAAAACTATATGTCTGAATTTTTTCCGATTTTTCCGTATGGTGCCATCTATAAAAAAATCCAAAAAATTGTGTTTTAGGGATTTTGGATTTTTCTCCATTTTAAAGAGTTCAAAAGAGATTCAATCAAGGTTTTTTATAGGTTATATATATATATATATATATATATATATATATATATATATATATATATATATATATATATATATATATATATATATATAAGAGTTCTTCAGGACATTCAAAAATTAAGCGAAGCACCTTTAAACCCTCCAAAAAAACATGTTTTTCACAGTTCACATCCAATGGGGGTACTCATTGGGTAACCCATCACACTAGGTTGAAACTACGTCCTTGTTTTATACCTCTCTTTATGTTTTCAAGTTTGTTATGTAACAAACATTTTAAGCAATATTATAGATATAAATAGTATATTTCAAATTTAAATTTAATATTTTCAACCATCTGATGCAAATAAATAATGCTAATATTTTTGTAAAAAGCGAAAATGAAAATCATTATCAACATCAATAATACTACAGCGCTAGAGTAGAGCCTCGACCTATCCAAGTCTATTTCACCAATCAACCCTATCCGTTGATAAGCGTTGCCAGTTTGCTACACCTATTTTTCTAGCATCTTCGTCTACACCATCTCTCAATCTAACCTTTGGCCTGCCTCTTCGTCTACTTCCCACCGGCCGTGTCATAAGGATTTGTCTAGGAGGATTGTTCTACTGTGATCTTGCTAGATGTTCTGCTCATCTTAATCTTCATATTTTTATGAGAGATATCACGTCTTTACCAACAGATATCTTTTTGTATTTGTGATATATCTTCTACTGCGATCAGGCAGGCAACGAGAAACCACCTGATTATATTCCCAGAGAGCGTTATAAAATGACTACTAAGCAAGAAAATTCTGTGCTCTGAAATCTGGCTAGCAACCGGCGCCATATCGATTCCGAGTCGAATGGTGTGAAATGAGCGACCGGGCAGGGTGATTGTGGACGACCAGGCAATATCTGCGAAATGGGATACTGGAAGATCAAACTCAAAATTACGTAAAAAACACCGCATCACAACATGGAATGTTAGGGGGCCGCTACAGACAGGTAAATTATATATATTAGAAAATGAACTAATCAAGGAGAAGATAGATATCTGTGGGATATCTGAGACACACTGAAAAGGCCAAGGATATTGGGAGGCCACTCACTACAAAGTTTTCATGTCAGGTGCTAACAAATCAGGACAAAAAGGCGTAGCAATATTAATTCAAAAACGTTGGGCAAAATATGTATATAAATACCTTCCAGTAAATGATCGAATAATCAAAATTACTCTAAACGCTAAACCAGCCAAAAATGCATATTATACAGGTATATATGCCAACATCCGAAGCGACAGAAGATATAGTAGAAGAAACATACCACCTGATACATGAAACCATATCTAACATTCCTAAAAAAGAACCAATGATGATAATAGGAGATTGGAATGCAAAAATAGGAAAAACTAAAATAGATGACCATTTGAAAGTAACGATGGGTGATCATGGCTTAGGCGAGCGAAATGAATGAGATAAACGCCTGGCCATACAAGAACCAAATAGATTATATTCTTGTCACCAAACGATGGAGGAGCTCAATAATCAACGTGAAGACAAAACCAGCTGCAGACTGTAGTTCCGACCACAAAATGTTACAGGCAGAATTTGGCATTAGGTTACACAGTAAAACAATCACAAATAAAAGACAAAAATTGATTCCAAAACACCCGGAAAAGTTTAGAGAAGCATTAGCAGAAGCTGACCTACCAGTGACTACCGGAGACCCTGACAAAATGTTGGAATACACAAAGAAATGGATCACTGAAACCCTCAACAATACTAATCCCAAAGACAAACAGCTAGGAAAAAACATTGGATGACTGAAGACTCTCAATCTTGTAGAAGATAGACGAAAACTTAGAAACGGCGCATCAAATTCAAAACAAAAAGAAATAGAGATATGCACCATAACTACAACTATAAAACACTTGTGCAGAAGGGATAAAAATAATTATATTAAAAACATATGTGTATAACTTATACAACTAGAGAACTTTTCTCAAAAGTCAAGTATCTAGCGAGAGAATTCAAACCACAGATACAGATCATCAAAGATAATAGTGGAAATACCATAATAAACCCAGACGGTGTGGAAACAGTATTGCGAAATACTATTCTCTAACAATTACCCAGACAATAATATAGAGAAAAGAAATTATGAAAAAGAACCTCAAATATTGAAATCAGAAATTAAAAAAAAATAAAATTCAGAAAAGCAGAAGTAGAAGATGGAATAACAGCTGAAACATTCAAAGAAATGGGAGAATTAGGGACGGAAGTAATGCTTAGAATTTGCAATGAGATCTGGAATACCGGAAATGACTGGGGTAAACTCACGTTTACTCCCATATATAATAAAGGTTCACCGACAAATTGCAGTAATTACCTTACAGTAGCATTGACATCACACGCGAGCAAAGTACTTTTAACCATCATCAATGAAAGACTAAAATCAATTACTTTACCACAAATTCCCCAAGAACAATGCGGATTCGTCCCAGGTAGAGGAACAAGAGAACATATTCTTAATATTCGTTAAATTATCGAAAAATCTCGAGAGTTAAACATAGAAACATATTTATGCTTTGTTGGCTATTCCAAGGCCTTCGATACCGTAAAATAGGATAAAATGTGGCATATACTTAGAGAAATGAGTACGCCAGAACATCTAATCTATTTATTACAAAAACTATATGTAAATAATACTGCTAATATAAGAGTTAATAATGTGGTTTCGAAAAATTTCAAATTAAAATCTGGAGTTCGACAGGGATTCATAACATCCCCTATTCTATTCAATATATATAGTGAACATATTATGCGTCAAGTTTTTGAGGAATGGCAAGATGGAGCAACGATAGGAGGAAGAAAAATCAAAAACCTACGTTATGCTGATGACACTGCTGTATATCAACACCAGAAGAACTAGAACAAATTATGAATAGGCTAGGCACGGTAAGTACGGAATATGATTTGAAAATAAATATGCAGAAAACCAAATTACCAAATTGATGGTCATCGATAGAATCAGAAACAACCAAGCAGAGATAAGATACATGGCAGGTTACGAAATGGTCAGGCAATTTAATTACTTAGGCTCCGTTATTATTAACAATGGAGGATGCGAAGACAAGATCCGTCGACGCATCACAATGGCCAGATCGGCAATAGCCAAACTTACAAAAATTTGGAAAAATCACGCAAAAAAAAAACACAAAATTACGCCTTGTTCGAGCATTGATATTTCCTATCGCCAACTATGATTCAGAAACTTGGACAATAAAAAAAAGCCGATTCAAAACGTATAATGACATTTGAAATGTGGGTCTACCGTAGAATGCTGCGCATACCATGGACCGCCCATCACACAAATAACTCAATTTTAGCAGAACCTAACATAAAAACTAGACTCATCACAACTATCAACCAAAAAATACTGAGATATTTTGGACATATAACTAGAAGAAGAGAAGGCATGGAGCAAATGATAGTTGAAGGAAACGTAGCGGGTAAAAGATCCAGAGGAAGAACTCCAGTACGATGGTCGGACCAAATAAGGGACATGACCGGTTACTCATTCTCCGAAGCAAAACAACAAACAAATTACATGTCGCCACTACACCCTTACGAAGGAGAAAAGATAGAGGAGGAGGATATTTCCTACTCCAAATACCGTTTTCATAGATGCCACCGAATATTCCTCTCAGAATTCTTCGTTCGAATATGAGCAAGAGCTTTTCATCTGCCTTTAGGGATGGTGCATGTTTCTGGTTTAAGTTACTACTTTCCATATATTTACGCAACCCAAAATAGCACTTGATTGCCAGAATTATTCCTAATTTGATTTCTATCGTTACAAAATTTTCGGTTAAACGGTATGAATTTAAATCAATTAAAAAACGGTATGAAACTCTAATGCCGCTAATAGAAATTCTGAGAATGCAAAAACCGTTTTACTGATTGAAACCCTTTAGTTTGGCGGTATATACACTATTTTTGCAGTTCCAGGAATGTTATTACTAAGATTCGGTAATAGAAAAACACAAAATATTTAGTTGCAGTATAAAAAAAACGTTTTATGTGTTATCAATTTTGTAATAGGCCTAATACAATATTTTCGTTTGGAAACAGACACTAGATTAGTGTGTTGTGGACCACATCAAGAAAAATACATGAAGCGCAACATGAGACAACTGATAATTTTTAAAGATATCCTACTCTTTGGCCTCAACGCTTTAGAGATCTTATTCCATATCCATACTGTCATATTCAACTTTAATTTTATTTTTCTAAAAGTTTCTAGGTTTGTGCATACAATAATACACCAAGTAGCGTTATACAGCATACTAGCGATAAAAGATATTCAATAATGTAAATTATCTAAAATTAAACAACCACTAGCAAATAAATAAATAAATATCTGGTAGTATAAGTAAACAATAAATATTATTAAATTAAATTTTTCTTTAAATTATGCATTTTAGCATCCACACTACCTCCTTGGAATTACATTAATATTTTTCCCTTACAGATGTACCTACCTCAAAATATACTTTAAATATAAAAAGAATAAATGAATCTACAAATCAAAGAAGTTGTAAATATTGACAAACAATTAGAATTCCTTAAATTCCTTAAACTAATTAAAGAAGAACAAAAAGTAGTAAAAATACTATATATATATTTTACCTGTTTTGATGAAATAACGGCCATCTTTTCCAAATTTGGAAATAGTAAAAAGCGATAAAACACTAAAAATAGTCACTTTTTTGATAGCACTTAATAATCTACTGGGTATCCTCTTCAACCTGCCTAAACTGTCTTCGCACCAACGAAACGATTAGTTAAATAAAAAAGTCCGTTTATCTCTCAGTTGATTTTGAAATACTGCCGCCTATACTCCGGCTTGGATTTATATAGATATTGTTCAAAGCGTACTGGATGTTATCTTTTTTTTTTTCAAAACACCAGCGAGTAGATCGTGTGATGCAACTGGAAATGGTAAAAGCTCGAGGACGTAGAATAGCAATCGTATTGGTATTGTTATTCGGGCTTGAGTTTATTTCGATGTGAAACTGTTTAATGTTGAAATATGATAATGGGGGATCACGACCTTTCCGATACATTATCCTTATCGTCGTTAAGGAGTATCTCGCACCGCAGGTCTTTGCTTTGCTATTACACTCAGTAGGAACAAGAAATGTCACACCATTTAATACTAATTTGGTTTTTATTAGCGTTTTTTTAGTTAATCAGTTTTTGGAACTATTGGTAATTGTATAAGTATTTAGCACTAGGCACGTATTGTATGCTTATGTCAGAATTAATATAAACAGCTTGTATTCTACATCATGTTTTGCTAATATTGATTTATCTTCATTGATAAACATTACTTCTCTTGTTCTTGTATTGAGACACAGTTTTTTCTATTCTGTCATCCTAGCCGTTGTTATGTTGGTGCCTCGTTTTAATATTCTTCATCGGTGGTTTCCCTGTTTATCTTCTCTTTTAAGGTTTATTGGTTTTTTCATCTTCTTCTTCTTTTTATTAGACATATCTCTGTCTTTTTTTCAATGTACCTCCAGTAAGTTGTCGTTTCGATCGTTTTCGTGGTCTTCCTAGGATCGTCTGCATATTGAGAAACCGTCTCTTTCCGTCTTATTACTTTATTTGTTATCATTCGGCTTATTGGATCATTCTTTTCATTATTTTTCATGATCATTCATTGATGTTCTCCACCTTGCATGTACGTCGTATATATGTACTTGTAGCTCTGCCCTATATTTGTGTTTTCATCTCTGCTGTTTCTAACATTATTTTTGCCCTTTCTATCCGGTCGTGTTTCTGTCGCGTATGTCATTATTGGTCTGCTGACTGTTTTGTAAATTCTGTCTTTCATTTCTTTCCCGATATTTTTGTTTCTCTCTATTGTTTCATTCAGACAACCTGCGGCTCTGTCTGCTCTATTTACTTAATCTTCCACTTCTGTTTCAAGCTTTCTATAGCTAGATAATGTGAATCCTAGATATTTAAACTGTTATAACCATGCATTTGGTCTTTTTTGGGGAGATTAACATGTTAAATTTTCTGGCGGTTATATTAAATTGGTGCAGCATACGTTGTAAATCATGTTCACTTTGAGAGAGTAGTATTGCGTCGTCTGTATAGCAGATTATTTTAAGTTGTTTTTCTCCCATTTGGTATCCTTTTTTAGTTCTTACTTTTTTATTATTTCATCCATAACCAGCTGGAACAATAGAGGAGTCATGAAATCTCCCTGTCCTATCCCATGGCCAGCTTCAATAGGATCAGCTACTTCTTCTTCTACTTTTACTATTATTGTGTTGTTTTGGTAGATATTTTCAATCATTTCGATTATTCCTAAAGGTATCTCCCTTGCGTACAATAAGTGGACAACGTCCCTTAATTTGGACCGGTCAAATGAATTCTTAAGATCCACGAAACAGATATGCCGGTTTGTTGTATTCTAATGATTTCTCTTGCACTTGCCTCATTATAAATATAGCGTCGGTGCACGATCTTCCCGACATAAAACCTTGTGGTCCTTCTGCTAGTGTTATAATTTCATTCAGTTGATTTGTTATCACTTTGGTTGTTAATTTTAGTGTTGGATTTAATAAATTAATTCCTCTGTAATTTTCCGGGTTCGATTTGTCTCCATTTTTGAAGAGAGGTACTAGGATGCTTGATTTCCATTTTTGAGGAATTCTGTTTTGTTCTATTATTTTTGGAATGGTTTTTCTCCTAAAATACAGTCCTCCGTACTTTAGGAGTTCGTTCGATATTCTGTCCTCTCCTGGTGATTTTCTGTTATTTAATTTCCTTAATGCTTCCTTTACCTCGTTCTCCTCCATATTTATTTCTTCGCTTCTCGTCACCTCTGGTGTTGGTGGTTCATTATCGTCACATTTAGCAAATAGGGATCGAAGGTAGTTTGCCCATGTTTCCTTCTGAGTGTGTTTCGTTTTTATTAGTTCATTTATCTCTTTTCTTTGTCCTCTGATCATTCGTGTTCCATTTGTTTTGAGAAGCTCTGCCAGTGTTCCCTTTTTATTTGTCTAACTGAAGTATTCGTTTAATTTCAGATTCATTTATAGTTGTAGGCCTATTGTGTTTGTTGTGTTCTGTATTGTAAAAAGGCTTTCTTCTTTTCTTCACATTTTGTTTTCACTTCTTCTCTAAACCATGGGGTTTTCTTTTTTGATATGTTTATGTTTGTTACTTTCCTATCTTCGAGTGACTCTGTTGTTGCGTTAATTTGGTTGCTTTTGAATATTTCATTACCAGCAATCTTCTCTGATATTCTTTTTCTGTATAAGTATTCTGTCGATTACGTATTGAGTCCTTCGACTCTGATTTTTGTTTGTGTTGGCGCCGCTCTCTTAGGTGAAAAGTATTTCATGATGATTCTTAATTTACATAATACTAGGCTATGGTCGCTACCTACATCTGCTGAGTTGAGTCATCTTACGTCGATTATTTTTGATGGATGTATATATCTGTTGATTATAACGTAATCTATCATATATATTTGTCCACGGGTGTTATTGAATGTATATTTGTGTTGGTCTTTTTGGTCATAAAATGAGTTGTTTATTCTAAGTTCGTTATTCCTGCAGAAGTTTATCATCAGTTCTCCATTTTCATTTTTAATATTCTCGTTACGTTGTTGCAATTCGTCATAAAACGTTTCCCTTGTTGTTTGAGGCTTGTTATTTTCTGGGCCGTATACTTCGATGATGTTCAGGTCTTCCTTCTCCATTCTTATCTTTGCTGTTACAATCCTTTCAGATATGTATGTATATTGACACCCTTTGATGTGATTTTGGTACCTTTGGTGTATTAGTAAGGCAACACCTTCTTTGGCCCTGTTTTCGTTTGCTACTCTACTGTAGATTAGTATGTATTCACCTAATTTTGATTGTCCTTTTCCTTTCTTTTTTGTTTCCTGTAGGGCGCAACTGTCTACTAGTTTCTCTTTCAGCACTTGGGAAATTTTCTCATCTGGGTTTTGGATATTTTTCGCTTGTCCTTATTTCTTGCCGTGGTCATCTTCATAGTATCAATCCTGTTCTGAGGCTGTACATTGTTTCTTTGAGCAATAGTCGTTTTACGAACCACAGAGGTATTCAATCCACCCCGCAATTACTCCAGGCAGTGTTATTGCTTTGTTCAATACAATAATTTAAGAAGACAGACCAGTCTATAATATTTCACTGACTGACTCAATGTTCATTTTGAGGGATAGGTTAGGTAAAGCTTCATTTCGAAAGGAATGAACAAGAGAGTACCCGTTTAGGATCGTTGAATCCTCTTCAGGCTGGAGTTGAATGTATTTGTGTTGGACGAAAGCAAAACAGATCGAAAAACCAACTGGGGCAGTGGTGTTTTTCTGGTAGAGCATATTGGAGGCTATTGAGATGGAGTCACTATTCGAATCAGAGGCGAAAGGGTTGTCTGGATGTGGTGTTCTTTCCAAAAAAATGTATGTTTTTTGAGCTAAATGCGACATAGTCATGTCTTTAGTTGCTATTGTTCGTGTAGTCGTTTTTACATCTCCACCCAACTTCAAAACTAGTGTATTGCACTAAAATTTTGTTATTGGGTGTATTAGCTAACGGCCAGGCCTCGTCAGCTTTCGAGAGGTGACTTGTCGTAGGTGGCCCAGTGTGAATGTGTGTGTGTTAGCCTGACAGTGATGGACGCTACGCTCCAAGTAACCGGCACTGTTGTCTGCCGGGGGTCCCAGCGACGAGTATGCTTCGGTAGCAGAAAAAGGACCCCTTTCACTGTCAGGCTAGTGTGAGTGTGTTTTGTGTGAATATGTTTGAGTGTGGAGGAAGGAGGTACAGTAGGCCTCCTTAGTTGCTGTTGTGTGTCACAGGGCTTTTGTGACTTCAAGGCAAGCAAGTCTTTGCACCTTGCTTAGTTAGCCACTAACCCATATGTAATTTTTGGTTTACCGCTATGTTAGAAATTCAATATAATAGGGCCGTAGAATGGGATCAATAGGATCACTTTTCAATTTTGTTATTGTGTATCTTGCTAAGTGATAGATGCAAAATTTTGGTATGTATATATACCATATGGTATGTATGATGAAAACATCAGTTAATATCTGGACTATTCATTTTTGATGCAAAAATATTATATCCTGTCCAGTGGCGTGCTAGTAATTTTTTTTATTCACTTGATCCACCTGCCACCCCAATGGCAGGTGAATAGGATCAGACAAGATTTATAATGTTTATTCATATTCACCTTACCTTGGGGTAAATATAATCACCAAATTTCGTTAACTATGAGTAAAAAACGCTAAAAACATTTGGTTAGGTTATAATTATATTTAAAAACAAGATTAAATTCGAAAATTTATTATCAACACTATTTGCTAATAGTCTATAGGTATATAACAATTAAGTATATTTCTTATATTTATAATAGCCCTGCAAATTAATCTTAAATCTAAATAGTCCCTTCCATGTCGTTCGGGAGATTCTAGCTTTCCTTCAATTTGCTGGAATGAAAACTCGTACTCATCTTTTACATCCGGAAATTTATAAACATAACCAGAATAATATTTGCTAGTTTTATCACAACTTCACAACTTGTGCGACATAAAATCTATTGAAAGACCTGGATGAGTCTGCTTTATTGACATTGTTGGAATAAGGTAAATTGATCAGTAACCAGTCATCAATATTGATATCTTCTCTATTTACAGGATGCAAACCATTAGAAACAGATTTTTGGCAAAATGTGTTTGAGATGGTCATTTTGGTCAAATAGGGGCTCTACATTTTCTTCCTCATATTCAGACATGGGATCCGTATTAAAATATGAATTAATAAATTGTTTATATCGTCTTCTTGAGTTTTATTTCCTGGACCTTCTTCCGATAGCATATATAACCCACGACTAACATTCAATAGCAATATGCCATTGAATTATATTGTTAGAACCAACCCTAGCAATTATATTGTTAGAACAGTTAGCGTCAATAGATTCAAGTAGCTTTTTTAGTAAGCTGTGAAGGATTTTTTTTGGAATGCTACATTCCTTGCTTCCTGGTCCCATTTTATACATTTAGACGATTTTTCTCCATGCAACCTTCAATGGTTCAAAAAAAGCAACATCTAATGGTTGCGTCAAGTGAGTGATTTTTTTATCGATTCCACTGTGAGATGAGATGATCGAAGTTGTCGCCTATTAATACCTTTTTTCCAGGTAATTTTTTCAGGTATGGTATCGCAATGAAATGTACCTAATTCTCGAAACAGTAGGTATCGAATCATCCAGATTTTCTACGATTGTACCTAGTATGAGATGGTCCACCAGTAGTCCAATAATCATTGTAGAATCAGCAAACATGATCGATGTGGACGATTTATTGTGATTTATAATACGTTCTTGATACTTACATCCCCTCTTGGCAATTATCTTTTTTCGACCTGGATCATCGAAAGGTTTGTTTCGTCCTAATTTACGATATTCGTAGCGGGAATGCCTTCTAATTCTGCAGACAAACGTTCAAAATATTCTGTAATAGTTCCCGTCGTAACCTTCAATCTCTACTCTGAAAGAATAGTTAGCGAAGCTTTGCACGAAAGTGAAAAAGGCATTCTACTAAACGGGTACCAGTTACACAACATTATATATGCAGATGACACCACAGTATTTGCGAACAACCTAGAAAATCTTATTAAGTCCTTATGAATATAATTATTACAGTCAACAATATGGACTCAAAGATAAACGTAAAGATGACAAAGCTCATGATAATTAACAAGAAAAAGAAATCAGAAGGTTAACTATACGTCAACCAAACCTTAGTAGAAAGAGTGACGCACTACAACTACCTCGGCACCATAATTAATGAAAAATGGACCAACAACCAGGCCTCATCGGAAAAGCTAGATCGACCTTCAACCGGCTGAGGGCCTTCTTCAAGAGCCACAACCTCTCTCTTGGTATAAAAGTAAGAATGCTGCGGTGCTACGTTTTCTGTTCTTTTTACGGTGTTAAATTGTGGACCTTGAACGACGATATGTGCAGGAGATTGGAAGCATTTGACATGTGGCTATATTGGAGAATACTTAAGATTCCTTGGACTGACCGAGTCATAAATGAGGAGATCCTGAGAAGAAGGAATAAGAACTGAGAGGTACTGACCATTATCAAATCTCGGAAAGCTGCAGTACTTCGGACACATTAGGCGAAATGAATCCAGATATGCCTTCCTACAAGCCATCCTTCAAAGAAAATAATTTGGAAAACAAGGTCCAGGAAGAAGAACATCTTGGTTAAAGAACCCCAAAACCTTATTTTCACTTCGGAAATCATTCTTGTTACATTAATAGAATAAATTTCTTCAAAACGAGCTTCATAACACTAGTTCAGGCGGAAAAGATAGAACAATATTTTTAAATAAGTATCTTCATTATCAAAAATGATTTGAACACATTTCATCAAAATTTCATTACTAAATAATTTTATTATCTCGCCGATATTTTGTACATGAATTATGTTCCCCGTATTTGATTCAGAATTAGGTTTTAATGATAGCCATTATGTGCCAGCGTTATTTGCTATAACAGGTCTTAATATTGACGTATATATCTGATTAGAGAATGCCAAAATTTTCCATTGTATTTATATTTTGTTAAAAGGAATCTTAATGTAGTGAGTAACGAAGAGTTAGTTGGTACGTTTAATTTAATATCAAAAATAAAAGCACAGTAAAATTGTTTTAGAGAATTAAATATAACTTTAGCCATTTTACTAACAATATTCATATTTGGTATTCTGTTCTTTCATTTTTACTAAGTTAATTTTTACTTGTAATGTACCCATTAATTATAATACCGAAATATTCTAAGTCATAACTAATGCATCGGCTGTAATATTATTTTTTATTTAAAACATTACATCGATATCAACCGCGAATATATAAACATAAACATAAAAAGATAGTATAGTACATTCATTTAGCAAATTCCCATCTGTAAATATGAGCACGTGTTGATATTCGCCGTCTCATTCGTCAAGAGGCTATTAAATATAATTTATTACCTTAAGCCAGACAGATTCTTATGTTACAGATCCAAACTTGCCAGCATTTTAAATTCAAATTGTATCGTGTTGATTTTTAAGTTAATATATTATGTTATATTTATGTTATAGTTATTGTTAAGTTATTTACTGGTCGTGTTATTTTTTAGAGTTTAGTTTAATTGTAATATAATGATTAAATTTCAAGAAATTCTTACACTAACAGATTCAAAAGTAAATATTTTTAAAAATCATATGATACACATCAGTACGACCCTGTTTGGCTTTCACGTGCTTATATTGACAATTGGGAATTTGTAAAATGAATACGGTTTAGGTCTATATAAACATAAATCTTTTAAATAATCTAATGTTCGGTGTTTGTACTCAAGGTGGTTTGGATATCATCTGAGATTTCATATTTTCTTTATTTTTCTTCGTAGTACTGTCAGTCCATCAAAATATATGTCAAAGTAGCCTGGGGAGCATTGGGGCTCGGAGGAGTGGTCCCTGGTTTACTCCGATCAATGAATTAGTATTATTCTCGTCACCTCAATGAAGAAGACTTAATTCTTTAATGCACTTTAATGCACGAATCGGAACTTAAAAATAGTTCCAGGAGTAAAACAAAGATTTAATGAAAACCGTGTCAACGCAAATCGAGAACTCATGGCTAATACATCTGCTTTTAACGAACTGAGGATCAATAATACATTTTTCGACCATAAGCTCCAGCATAAATATACATTTTAAAACTCCAGGGGGCACAAATCTATTATTGATTTTATAGTCAAATAATAAGTAAAATTTTATAGTTAAATCACCGAGGAAAAATTCAATGTAGAATCACTGTGGAACGATTCTACGAGAGAAATGTACCAAAGGAGGCTAGCACAGAAGAAACAGCTTAAACAAATAGACGACATCGAATATATAAACGTGAGCTGGGAGAAAATTAAAAGCAACATTGAATAAACAGCAACAGAAGCTCTTGGAAAACGCAAAGTCATACTGAACAAAAGAAACAACAACAATACACCATGGTTCAGAAAAATAATAAAAGAGAAATGTAAAGAGAAACGAGAGGCCTACACGAAGTACAAAACATCAAATACTCCAAAATCCCGAGACACCTATAGAAGAATACGAAATGAAATAAAGCACTTGGTAAGAAGAACAAAAAATGAACAGTGGGAACAGTTTACAAAAAGGATGGGAAACGACTTCTACGGTACACAAAAACAAATATGGAGATTCATAAGAAACCAACAGAAAGAAATGGCAGAATTGAAGGAATACAATAACATACTAGCAAACGAATGGGAAAGATACTTGACGGAACTGTTTAAAGGAAAGGAAAATAATAATCAACACAATAACGTACCTGAATTACGACACGAAATAGAAATCAGTTTTCAGGAAGTAGAGATAGCCATAAATTCACTCAAAAATATAAACTCACCAGGACCAGACGGAATAGCCAACGAGCTTCTAAAACACGGAGGAAAAAGTATAACCCTAGAGATGACAAAACTTATACAAAAACTAATACTTCACTGCAAGATACCAGACGCATGGAGAAACAGCATAATGATACCAATGTTTAAGAAAGGAGATAAAGAAGACCCAAACAATTATTAGAGGTATAAATGTACTGAACACCGTACTTAAGTTTACCACAAAAGTCCTAACCAACAAAATCAATAAACTATCAACTTTATCAGACGAATAATAAGAATTCAGATCCGGAAGATCCTGCATAGACGCCGTATTTGTACTAAGACAAATCACAGAAAAGGCCATCGAGTACAATAAACCAACACATCTGTTTTATAGACCTGACAAAGGGTTTCGATCGCATCCAAGTCGAAGACGTCTTACACCTACTGTATAAAAGAAACATACCAATCAATATTATACAAACCATCGAAAACATCTACTTCCATAATAGAATACAGGCAAAGATAAATGGAAAACTAACAAAGTGTATACCAGTACAAAGCGGAGTCAGACAGGGTGACTCGTTAAGCCCACTTCTCTTTAATATAATATTGGACGAAATAATACAAACAGTACGTAAAGGTTATGGTTACAGAATGGGGAACAAAGAAATCCAAATATTATGTTATGCAGAACACGCCGCATTAATCGCCGAGACAGAAGACGAGCTCCAAAGATTAACACACATCTTCAATGCAACAGCCAAGAAATACAATATGATAATATCATCAGAAAAAATCAAATATATGTCAACATCTAAATACCCACTACGATGTAAAATCGAAATTGATGGGAAAATAATAAAGCAGGAAGCAAAGTTTAGACATCTGGGAATATATATAACTAATTACGGAGATGTTGAAGAATAAGTACGACAACAAAGTTTAAAAGCAAGTAAAGCGGCGGGATCTCTTGATGGAAGAACAAACACCTAAAGACCGTATGACCGTATGATATAACAAAAAATGGATAGTGTCATACAAGCGTATAGTTCTTATATCAGAAACGATACAAGAATTTGTGTCCGCTGTAGTTTGTTGTACAAGAAATGCGCCAATTTGTTTTGTGCGCAAAAACGTAAAACTTCTGTCATAATGGCGGCTGGAGGAGAACTTTGATATACAATTAGACCAAGCAGACATCAGAGAAAAGTGCCCACCATAACTCGATGGTGCCCACCAACAATAACCAAGATTAAAACAGCAGTAGCCAAATTGAAAAACAATAAATCACAGGGATTGGATCAAATAGCATCGGAACTACTGAAAGTAGGAGAAGATGTATTACTAAAAACAAATCCATAACCGCTTTAAAAATTCGTGATGAGTTTAAAGATTATCTTATATCTCCAAATAAGGGAGTAGAATTTCAAGAGCATGCCATTCAAACACATAATTTGTAAAAAAAAACAAATAAATTATTACAACCAAATTATTTATTATTTCTGTCTTCCATTACAGCCTGTTGAGTATCTTGAAAAATTGTGGTTTCCAATTTAGTTTTAATATTGGAGCATTTTATTTCTTTCATTTTTGAACCACAGTATTTTAAAAAATAATCAGTAGCATCTGGCTTGGGGTCCTTAGGTACTGCAGTTCTATTTTTACATGTGTCAAAATTTCGACCAATCATGTGCCGAATCACATACAATTTCCGGTAAAAAGAACTTGCATAGTGTCATACAGAGCACAAATGTACGTGCAAGAAACGATACAAGAAAACATAAAAACCTTTCTATATCAGAATCGATATAAGAAATGATACAAGAAAATGCCTAGTGTCATACGGCCTTAAGACAAAACACAAAAACAAGAATGTGTAAAGCAGCAATTAGACCTATATTAACATACACGGCGGAGACAAGACCCAACACATCTAACACGAGACGACTACTAGAAACAACACAGATGAAAATACTTCAACGAGCATCAGGGAAAAGTCTGTTGGATAGGGAGAGGAGCGAAAACATAAGAAGAGCATGCAATATAGAAGACATAAATGGATGGGTGACAAAACGGAAACATGAGTGGACTTTTTCCTGCTTGCTTGACGTCAACAGTAGACAAGTTTCTGCAGGTTGGAAAGATTCGGCCTTTGACGTTTTACTGCTTCTTATTTTTATTTTTCGTTTTATTTTCCTCTTCTACTTCTGTTTCGTATACTGTCTTGATTGTTTTAAAATCGCGGTTTGAGGCATCGCACGGTAAATTATCATTAATTAGATCAATATTCACATAAGAAAAATAAATAAGAGCACGTTTAAATAACTATTTGGACTTACCTTCATTGTCCTCGTTATAGTTGTTTTTTTTTTTCACTTTCCTAACTACTGCTTGGCACTCCACTAATGTAATTCTCACGATTTCCGCACTTTGTTGTGTCACTAATCTCTAAATGGTTTATTTTTGCATTCTACACCACTGTAAATGGCTTTTCGTTTAAGAAACCTCCAAGAGGTTTACCGTTTATCGACACTAACACCTTGTTTGCTACCTGCACTGAGTGAAATTCACTACCTGCACCCTTAGTAGCACGTGGGCCTATCTCAGAGGCTAGGCCAAGACTAACATTTAAAGGGTTTAAGAAATTCTTGGCATAAGCATGTATACAATTCCCTTTAACATGGTTTTTTATCGACTGTGTAGCCAGAAAATAAAGCGCAATATGCCAAAAATCCAAATACTTACATTTTTTGTCAATTTCGGAGATGGTAGATTTTTGAGTATAGCAGAATTAATACGTATATATTCAAAAAGTGAGAGGAAGTTAAAGGAAAATTAATCAACTGCTGTCAAAGAAAATGTGAAGCTGATGAATTAAGAGTAAAAATCGCCATGTAAGATAGATCGAATTGTGTGGTCGAAAAAAAAATCGATGTGTGTTGATGGAAATGGGAAGCCAGGCTAGGCTAATTCTGTCAGAACAAAAAATTGGCAATCTTTAATACATCATTTAAACTGCCTTTCAGACGCCTTAATGAAAATATCCCTTAGATTCACCTAACTATATAGTGAGGAACCAAATAAACTATACTACTCGAAAAATATTATCGGAATAGCATATTAAATGTAGTGTAACAACATATCCTAGGGCGGACATTGGTTCAGACCATAATTCCGCATTTCGCAGACCAAATCTCAGATTCTGACTCAAGAAAATAATAAAGACCAAAGCATCAGGACTGAATAATCAAATTGTCAAAGATAGTACGAAAATAGAATTATCAATAATTATGGAAATTGCAATAATTATTGATAACTCTATAAAATATCGCACTAATGATCGCAATATTATGGTATCGCACCTTAAATAATTAGTTCACCGCTAAATACCTTATCCATAACCGATAATTAATTAAAGGCAAAATTACAAAATGGTGTCTCGTCGCTTAGCTCCTACAACTTTCTGGACATTCTTGTGTAAAGGATGCGAAGGAATAATTCAAGCAGATAGCTCATTAAGCTGATTAGTCTATGGTCTCTGCATTTTGCCGCTCTTTGTGATTTAGTCGCTCTTTTTTCGATGTTGTCATCTTCCAACAGTTGAATGGCTTCGGTAGTACTGTCATTTGGACTAGAAGCCTTGCCCAGCTTTATTACTTTTATAACGTACTTCACCTAGGCCCGAACAATGAGAAGTTTGAATAGATTTTCTGTGGATAAGATTCGGTATATTATTTTTAAAGAGGGGCAAAGTATATTCTGTCCACATTTTAACTAATTCTTCCTGGGTATGTACGTAGTCTTGTTGATTATTCTTTAGATGAGTATTATCGTGTTTTCTATATACACCCGAAATTTTTTTAACCTTTTTGTATTGCTCAAAGCTGACCTCTTTTTATTGTAATGATTCAAATTATTTACAACGTTCATTCATCCAGCTTTCGCTTGGAGTTTTAATTTTTGCTCTTATCTTACGTTGGGTTTCTTAGTATTTATACTGGTTCTAATGTATTTTGCACTGCCTACTCAGTGGCGGATCTAAACATTTGCCTTGGGAGGGGAACTTCAAACTTGGGGGGAGGGGAACTTGGTGGAGGGGTGGAAATACCATCCAAAAGACATAAAAAAGATAAACCTATACTACACAAAAGACATACATAATATGTTTTTTTAATTTTTGACCTTCTTGGGGCGTTTTCTCCCTATTTTCAACCGTGTCTCCGCTTCTGTCTACGTTGCTCCATTAGATAAGTATTTTTATGTCTTCCACTTATTTTGTAATTTCTTTTTATTTCATTTGCTATTGCTTCGTCAGCCTTGGCTATAGCTATTCTTATTTTCCTAAAGGATTTCTTTATGCAATGTCCTTGTTCAAGCTGTTCATCTCTTATTAATTTTCTCGTGTTTAAGTATTTATTATTAGATGGTATTTAATCCTGGGTAATGGTAGCCTTACATTCGCGATTATGGAGTTGTGATCAGACGAAATATCCGCAACAGGGTAAGCGATCAGTTTTTATATAGTTTTGAAATCATTTGATCATCAGGATGTAATCTTGATAAATACATTATTCTGGCTAACTTCATTTTTATTACTCTGTTTAAAACTTTTATGAAATCTAGAACAGACAACGCGGTATTGCAACTCCATACCTGTAGTAATTAGTGGAGTCGCTACACAAACAGTATACTGTAAAGTTATCTTTAACAGAAATATCTGAGCCAGACCAGCTCAGTTGACTTTATGTAATGACATCCATTACTTTGACTTCTAGGTACCGCATTTCTTTGGGCAGGTTACGTAATTTTCCTAGAATGCACAAAATATTGGCATTCCAAGTCGCTACCTTATGAATAACATCTTAAAACCGTGGGATGCTTACCATCTAAGGTCTGTCCGGAACTGAGAGAGGTTGCTTTTCATTTTTATCCGAAATATTTAGATAATTATTTTTCAGAATTTTTCCGCAAAATTTCAAGCCGATTAGCTTACTTCCAGCAGCAAAATAGTAGAAAGAGTTATACAAACCAGACTCTAAACAGAGACAGACCAGCTTGGGGTAATTCCTGAAGCACAATTTGGCTTCAGAGCACAGCACTCCAGCGAACATTAAGTTTTCCGACTAATGAATACTTTGCAGGTGGATGCAACGATAAACAATATATAGGAGCTGCCATAAGACAATTTCTGTCCGAACACGGAGCCCCGGAGGCAGGAGTACCACAGGGACAGTATTGTCACCCCTACTGTACAGCATATACATAGTTGACGTTCCAAGAACACTCGAAACTCTACTCAGCCTATATACAGACGACACTGTTATAGTGGTGAAACACAAAAACCTGGATGTAGCAGTGAGAAATCTACAGACGGCAATGGATACAACAGAAGACTTGTGTATCCAATAGAAAATAGCAATAAATTCAGAGAAGACCCCAGCGATTATCTTTAAAAACAGAAGGGATAACCCATAAGAACAACTAATAGTACAATACAGACCCATCGAATGGGAAAACAAGGCCAAGTACGTAGGAGTCACATTGAATAAAGGCCTAATGTTTACATTACATGAAAACGCAACAGTTCAAAAGACAGAAGCAACAAGAGCGACATCAGAGGACTCACAGGAAGGAAAAGCAAAATAACAACAAAAACCAAGATCAGACTTATAAATAGCATCATACTTCTTATAATCATATATGCATAGCTCGTATGGGACACACGTGTAAAACAAACAGAAAGAAAATGCAAGCAGCCCACAACAAATGATTGAGAGAAATAGCGAAAGTGCCCAGATATCTAGCTGAACGCTTCCTGTTCAAAGATCTGAAGCAAGTAAGAGTACTGAAGATGATGAAAGAAAAAGCCAGGGAAAAATTTACTATGCTTGAAAATCACCCAAACCAGATTCTGCGAGAAGCAATAGGGTATGATATCTTCCATAGATAGAACCCCAGAGGACAAAGCAACAAATAATAGCAAATGCTTAAACAAATACACAAAGACGACAAAATAACCAAGCAGCTCTATCTAAAGAATCCATGAAGTTCAAAAGGCAAAAAGATAAAAACTTTAACCAGAGTCAGGCATCAGAAAGATAAATAGATTTAGACAGCTCCCTCTTAAAAAATATAAAAAACAAATCGTCGTCCTCTGATCTTAATTCTCATTGCATTAGCTGTTGTTGTTACAGAACAGTAAATAATCATGTGCAAATATTCCAGCGTATGGGCTTCTGTGATGTAATTGGGTAGGACTTCAGTATTCCAAATTTGCAATCGAACACTTAGTTTTTTAGAAGAGTTTATTTCTGCTAGCGGTGGTCTGATAAGTGGGTTTATTCCATTAAACTCTTGTATAGCACTTGCTATTTCGCTTGCCAGGATATCGCGTAACAACGGCAAGTTCAGGAATCTGCTCATGTATTTCATTAGGGATTTAATCCACATTTACCTCTTAGTTATTAATCTCCCGTTCGACTTCGATAAGATGGTTTCTTATAATTACTCGGTATTGATATGCAACTGTCGACACTCATTGTCGACACCCTATCGTTTCTTGACCGAGGTTTGTCACTCTCAGCGAGTGGCTCGATTGTGGTTGTTCTTGCTGTTGGACTGTAGCTAATTGTATGACGAGGCCCACCTCGGTAACCTCCTCAGTACCCTGTCACCCTTTACAAACAAGAAAGATTGTAAGAGTTCGCAGTACATTCAATTCTCTCAACAAACGAAGGCATGATAGAAAGGCTCTCTAAATCCTTGGATGTTCAAGGACAAAATTTTGAACCCTTGTTAAAAGGTGTTGTAATGTATGTACTTATGTGAAATTAAACAAAAAAAATTGTGTGCTTTATTTTTTTAATTTCTTGTTAAAAACAAAAAAAATTGGTAATTTTTAAATATTGTCTTAACGATGTTACGGATATGTCGTGGTTGATCTGAATATCGTGTAGGAAATAAAGGACGTTAGTATATGAAAAGTAACCTTGCGTAATCTTAATTGTTTAATTCTAAACGATATAAGGTTTTAACCACGTGGGTTATACCATTTTCAAATCCTGACTCAGGATCGTGAGGAGATCAACCTTAGTTAAAGCATCTCCTCTACAACACCACAAAGCATCATGTCAAAACATCAAAGACATCAAAGAGATCAAAGCATAACACAAAATTTAAACAAACATTTTATTTAAACATTTGAACATTTTATTAAATAGGATATTTTTTAATATCCTAAATAAGACAAGAAAAGAATTTAAACCACGGCTGACGATGTGTAGAGACAAAAATGGACATATAGTCAATACCGCTGACGCAGTACAAAGCAGATGGGTTGAGCACTTCAAAGAACTATTTGGTACCGAAGTGGAAAATGATGCGTCACCCCAAAAACCAAGAAATAACACTCACGTAGAACCTCCTTCAATATTTGAAGTGAAAGACGCAATCACACGACTCAAAAATAGCAAGTCCGCAGGAGTGGATTGTATCCCCGCAGAGCTCATCAAACATGGAGGTAACAGCATTATGCACCAAATTCACAACATAATAGTCAAAGTCTGGGAAGAAGAACAAATGCCAGAGGAATGGTGCACTAGAATCATATGTCCACTGCACAAAAAGGGAGATTTGTTGGAATGTAAAAATTATAGGGGTATAACTCTTCTGAATACAATGTACAAAATATTCTCCAACACCCTGTACAGCCGTTTAAGTACGTACGTGGAAGAAATCCTTGGTGAGTATCAAAGCGGTTTTAGGCCAGGTAGGTCAACAATTGACCAGATTTTTGTGCTACGTCAAATCTTAGAAAAAACCAATGAATTTAATATTGACACGTTCCATCTCTTTGTGGACTTTAAGTCAGCGTATGATAGCGTCCTAAGAGGTAAATTATACGAAGCCATAAATGAACTTAACATTCCCCATAAATTAATAAGGCTCGTAAAAACAACTATGAGTAAAGTGATCTGCAGAGTGCAAATACAAGGCGATATGTCACAAGCGTTTGAAACATATGCAGGGTTACGGCAGGGAGACGCGCTGGCGTGCCTTCTCTTTAATATAGCGTTAGAAAAGACTATAAGAGATGCCGAGTTACACAATAGGGGAACAATCTTTAATAAATCAACGCAGATTATGGCTTACGCTGACGATCTGGATTTGATCGCACGTACTACACGAGGACTTAAAGAGATGACTTCTACCTTCTTGACAGCCGCACAAAATATGGGCCTTAAAATAAACGAGGAAAAAACCAAAATGTTAGCATCTATTCCAAATAACAGAGATAGAGCTAGAAACGCCGAAGAAAACTTCAGTATAGACCAATATAATTTTGAGGTAGTAAATAAGTTTACATATTTGGGTTCTCTCATAACAAACGATAATGACACATCTGAAGAAGTAAAACGGAGGGTACTGCTAGCAAACAAATGTTATTTTGGACTAAGCAAGAAGCTAAAAAACAGAAATTTAAGCCAGAAAACCAAACTAATAATATATAGAACACTCATCCTACCAGTGCTGACATATGGGTCAGAAACATGGACCATCTCCAAAACAGACGCAAATCTTCTGCTCGTCTTCGAAAGGAAGATACTAAGAAGAATAATGGGCGCATTCTGTGAGAATGGTATTTGGAGAAGGCGATATAATTTCGAATTGTACGAGAAGTATAAAAAAATAGTAAACGGTAGAGATGTAATATCCTTCATAAAAATAGGCAGGCTTAAATGGGCTGGACATGTGTCAAGAGCAAATGAAAATTACCCACCCAGACGAACTCTATTATCGGTCCCAGTGGGAAATAGGAGTAGAGGCAGACCACGACTGAGATGGAGGGACGGTGTGGACGAGGACGCAAGGAAAATCGGCGCGGCAAATTGGCAACGGTTGGCGATGAACAGAAACGACTGGCGAAATAGACTGGGGAAGGTCAAGGCTCAACTAGAGCTGTAGCACCACTGATGATGATGATGATTTTATTTAAACAAATACACCTGTTAAAAGCATCTCCTCTACAATACCACAAAGCATCATGTCAAAACATCAAAGACATCAAAGCATAACACAAAATTTAAACAAACATTTTATTTAAACAAATACACCTGCCTCTACGTTACAGTAAGTCCTGTACAAAGTTGTTGAATACGTTAATAATGAAGAAAGAAAAAACATTGTCCAAACACAACACTTAACTTGCCCCGCTCTCTTCGTTAAATGGTTGCTGGATGGAAAATTGCTGATAGTAGGTACCTATTATATCAGGTCTCTTATTAGCTTAACACAAGGACGAGTGCTGTACCTTGCTTTGGGATCGAGCCTGGCGGAATGGCAAAGCTAATTTCTCGGTGGAATGGATCTGATGATCCATTCATCAGTGCTGTACCATTTTTGGTATCGAACCTAGTGTAATGGCAAAGCTAATCGCAGTATTCTTGTCCCATTATACGAGACCCAAGTTACGATAAAACAACAAACATTTAGATCGGAAAGTTCTTGTTGCTGGTTACAAGCTGGATATAATATAGCTGAGTGGGTGACGACGAAAAGGGCCTGTTTTCTTTGGAACGAGATATTTAAACATTTAAATCCCAAAAAGTAGGGATATTGATAAGAAAATTAAACGATGTATGAATATTAAAATTTTACGATACCAGGACTATCGAAAAGTTAATAGACAAGACAAAAATTGAAAAGTAGAATTTGAGCGCCAATTATTTTGATTTTTAGGATAAAAACAAAACCATAAACAAAAATAAAGGGTCGCTATAATAATACATATAAATTATTTAACAACGGGAAGAGAGAATAATCGATAGAAAATTAGGGAAGTGAAATAAAGAAGCTGTTGTATTATATAGAACGTATCAACGAGCCATTTTTATCACTTTGTAAAAGTGTCAGTATTTAGAAATAATGACAATTATGACCTCTTCATACATGGTCTGGTAAAATAAAACCATAAACAGGTATCTTACCTTTAATTAACACTTACACCGCAATTATCTCCAAAAGTATTAACTTTAGGTATCATCATCAACCTGTATGCGTCCACTGTTGGACATAGGTATTCTTCAGCTTTTTCCATCTGTCACTGTCTTGTGCTGCTTGCAGCCAGTTCTGGCTAACACGCTTCAGGTCGTCAGTCCATCTAGTTGGTGGGCGTCCTTTGCTCCGTAGTGGTTCTTGTCTTAGTCTCCACTCGACAATACGTTTTGCCCATCGGTTGTTTGATAATCTGGCGACGTGTCCTGCCCAATTTCCAATTTTAGATATAGCGAATTCCAATACTATTTGATACAACTGACTTCTTTTTCCATTAAAATTCGAAAATAAAAAGTGCTTACTTTAAAATTTTTGACTCACTATGATTTTAAGTTTAAAGAAATGGCGTATCAGTTGTGAACACCCTATATTTAAAAATTAGATATAAATTCCTAAAAGAACTTTACGTACTCTTTGTGTGCAAAAGGTTTCAAGACATTATGTTGTAGCATTTCTATTTCCTTTCGTACAAGTTAAAACACCGAAAAATATTTTCAATCTTTTTGCGTCACTGAGATTGATAATATAAACATTTTAAGTTTGTTTATATAACACAGATGGGTATTTCTTTTGATCCTGACGCCGCTTTTGGATATTTTGAGCGTCAAATAAACAGGAATATTTCCGTTTATGCTTTGGTTATACCGGGTTTGGCGAATGATGTTCACTCTGCAATAGACCACGATACGAGTCAGGTCATTGTTTAGTCTGAATTTTTCTTTTTTAAATTAGTAATGTTTTTCCGTTATTCGTTATTTTTGGCATCGGAAATTGGTTAGTAAGCAGTGAAGTGTAGTTAAGGAAGAGATTGATTAGGAAGAAATAGCTTGCGGCGTGTAGTTCTTCAAAGCCAGCAATTTTTTTGTAGAGAGGTGAATTTGTTGAGTTAATCATCGATGTGTTGTGCTGTGTCCTATGGAGGAGTTTTGTAAAGCAGCGTTACAACAATTTGACAAGGTCCACATGGTTTTAAGCAGGAGCGTTTGAGAGGTCGAGTTTTGAAGATTGCAGTTTGTTGTCATCCAGGATAATCCGAAGCCCGAATCAGTTGTCCAACTTCCCAAGACTTGTCCATTTTGTTGTGTTCCATGGTCTTCCCAGACCATTTAGAGTTTGTGTGGGACAGTGTTTTTGATTCAATTCCGATCCTAAAAACTTTCTTAAAGGAAATACATCAGCCAGAGTGATATAGGGTACTTTTTGTTAAAATCTTTCATCAAAAATGTACAAATAGACATTTTTCATTAAGAAAAAAATTTGCATTCATGACAAACAAAAAAAATTGTAAATAAATGAAATTATAAGTTTTATGGATTAGCTAATTTTGTCATATTGGTTTTCTTTTAAATGCAATTAATTTTAAAATTTAATTAATATTTCAAGAAGGTTTATTATTTTATTTCGACATATGACAGTCAGTATTATCCTTCTTTGTTTTTGACAACTGGTACATAACCATAAATTTGAATTGTTTTGTTTAAAGGTTAAACTCAATGTAAGCTCCGTTGAATAATCTAGATATTTTCATTTTAATAATAATTTAATTTCTATAAGTGTCTCCAACGTCTGGAGCTTTTATTTTTATTATTGATAATATTGTAATATTGTAATAACAGTTGATGTGAAGTAATAATAAATATGTAACGTTTCTCTCTAAGCCAGGAGCTGTAGAATTATTTCCTTTAAAAAGATTTTCACTCTATCCAGCAAGAGGATTCTTTTAAATGGCGTCCTTTTCAAATAGTTTAGGAACCTTCTTGTTTGTGTTGCCCAGGAAATCTATGTAAGTATTTTTTGATTTCTTTCTCTGTAGTTATCCTTTCCAGTCCCTGCTTTATACACTTACTTACGACCCAGCTCTCCAACGAAAACAAGAGTGGCCGTTCGCAAACGTTTCGGTTTGTTTGCTTACCCTATCTCCAGCCCAAGAATTGCTCAGTCCCTACTTTCAACCCCCTATGAGTGATACCCAATGTGGTAGGCAAAATTTAACAGTTACAATGTTTGTAAATTGATGAGCTATTAACTTTAAAAAGTTTGTCTCTATCTGTCAAAATTGTTAACAAAAGATCGTGTCTAAAATCTTACGCGGATTCTAAAAATGCAATAATATACAGGATTTTCTATTTAAGATAACAAAGTAGCTGTTCAGTTCTGATATAACCGGAAGTGTCATATTGGTCAAAATATTTTCTTTAAGTTGTCATCCACATAAACCAATTTTCGTGTAAGCTCATCGTGAAACACCTTGTATATTCGCATTTATCTTAATTGTGTAGCATCTTCATGTAAAGAACAAGTCATGTTATAAAAAAGGCGACTATATGGATAAAAATCTTAAAACGAAATTAAATTTTTGTGTTTTGAAAGAGTAGCTGTGGGAATATGTGAATATTATAATGCAAATTACTAAAATTAGCGACATTAATTATAACGTTTTACTCTAATTACAAAAAAATTGACTACAATAAACATTTTTTGGAAAAACATTTTAGCATTAAGTGGATTTAAAAATAATTTAGGTACCGAAAGTATTTATTACTTGTGCATAAATCATGAGCTTGAACAGGAAGCAAACAACCACTGGCCATAAATTAATTTTTTTTGTAACATCCACAACATTGTGTACCTATGTATGTATAAATACCATAACATTTTGACGTATTTAATAAAAAGGTTTTTAATTAATAAAGTAAGTAATTAAAAAAATAAGTAATTAATAAAAAATGTCAGTAACGTTATCTGAACGTATCTATTAAAGCTAATAAAAGCTAATACAATAACACGATGTAAAAATAGATTTACTTAGTGATTTGTTTTGTGAAAAAATATAAGGATTAATCCCTTTATTTACGTACTTAATTTAATGATTTTATCTTTTGTGAGAAGGTAAAAAGACACAATCTATTGAATAGTGAATCAATAATTAATAATAATTAATTAATCAATAGATTATGTATTTTGATTTGATTTATTGATTAGGTCTTTTTATATCAAATTTTTTTCCTTCCTTTATATTATCGACTGAGCCTTTTTGAATTTCAGCCATTAAATCACAATTATCTAGTCCATTCTACTGTTATTTAACAAAAAGATTATTACCCACTGTCCCACGATCCTAAAAGCATTTTTAACGTCCATTAAAGCTCCATATTAAATTTTCTTGGATGGACCGAGTAGCTCAACAGAACTGTTAGCCAGGTTAGCACTCTACTGTGTCATAGAAAAACGATTATGTCTCAAAACAGGAAAGATTCAACGACGAAAAAGAGGACAACGACTTTATGGAAAACGAGACATGTACTTTGAATGGGTACTTGAATCGTCATGAAACGATATGTACACTACAAGAACCGAAGAAAAACGGAAAAAGCCAAACTATGATGTATGACTTTCTGATGATCTACAGTGGTGTTGCGAAAGAAACCAGAGCCAAAGAAGGAGTCGCTCTTTTAGTACAGATTTTTTTTACAATTAGTACAAGAATATAAATATATCTCCTAAAGAATAGTTAGTGTACAAGTAAAACTGGATGGCAAACCTCTAAATGTGACAGCAATCTATGCATCTGAGAACAACAGAGATACCATTAGAACAGAAAACTATTATAAACACCTTCAGAGGGTAATAAACGAGACCACACAAGACGAATATAGAATCATTTTGGGCGATTTTAACGTCCGTGTTGACAATAATGATATATAGACGGTATATATAGATATGACGGTAAAAATAGTAGAAAACCTTTAATTTTTTATATGCATCGAATTGCTTGAAATTTTACCATTAGTCAAAAAATTACCCAAATACCCTATGACAATATGTGCTTTTCCTCTGGGGGTAGTTACCAGTTATCACCCCAACTCGAGGGTGGAAAAAGTTTATAAAAAAACATAAAACATGGTAGTCGCTAGAATAGTCAACTTTAAGACTAAGTTCTTTAGAGTTTTTTCGAAAAGTCAATATTTTTGAAGTTATTCGTGATTGAAAGTTCACAAATTGCACAAAAGAAAATTTTTAAATGGTTTTTCGCAAATAACTCCAAAAATTTTGATGTACCTAATCGTGAAAACTGGATATCAAAAGAAGCTTATAAACCAAAAAGATTCGTTATTAATTATTACCGTAAAGTTAATATTAACAAAGTTATGGCTGTTCGAAAGTAGATTTTTATTCATCGAATACAAAATCGAAACATATGATGTTGACAAGCGGAAAACGGTAAGTTTTGTTATGGAAAACTTATAGAAACTTTTTTAAAGATCTTAAAAACTTTAAAACGGCTACTGGTAAAAGTGATTTAAATAAAAATTAAGATAAGTTATGACTAAAATAAAGTCCGCTTATATCTATCTGTGACGCAGAAAGTAACAACAAAGAATATAGACGCTTATATATTTACTTCATCTATATTAATAAAAATGAATCGCCGAAATGTTTGTATAGGCATCACTTCAGAACGACTGCACTAAATTAGATAATTCTTTCTTGTTGTGTAATTTTCAAAAAAATATACGGAAAGACCTTAAAAACAGTTTTTCTGTCATTTTAATTCGCAATATAACTAATAGATGGCGCCATACTATGACTAGCAAAGGAAGCTATGATTAACAAAATAAATAGAAAGTTATTGAAAATGTATTTTATTTAATAAAAGCACCTATATTTCGACATATACGCATGCACAGTTGTGTGGCCTTTATTATTGTGCTCTAATAAAAATAAACGCCGCCTGCCTGCAATTAAACAGACCAGAAAACTTATTTAAAGATCCCTTATTTAAACGTAACCTGTCAAATTACGTGTAGAAAGAAAAAATACGTCTAACATGACATATTTATGTAGATATTTTTTTGATATTTGATCAAATTTGTTGTATGTTTTGTTTTATTTAATCCATATTCCAGATTTAGCCATACGCCTCACACTCCCTCTAAGGTGAAAATTTCTCATCCCAGATACCTACGGTATCAAAAGGATTGAGCTCTGGTGGGACTCTTTCCGTGTTATCGAGCCCTAGGTGACTCGGTATGCTGGACTATCTCCCAAAAATTTTCGTACACATCTGAACGTCGCGAGGAGTACAGCTTTCTGCATTGCCTTATATAGATGTTCATTTAGACCCAGCTGTTTCCTATTCTCTAGGAGGTTTTTGGGAATAACACCAGTAGTAGATAGAATAATAGGTACTGTCTGGGTACTTTCCATTCTCCATTGTCTCCTGATTTGTATTTCTAGATCTCTGTACTTGGCCATCTTTTCGTTGTATTTAACACGTAAATTGTTGGTGTTGGATACCGCCACATCAATAAGTGTTGTTTTCCTAGCAAGTTTATTAACTAGTATGAGATCCGGTCTATTATGCGCCACTGGTTAGTCTGTGAGCACAGTGCGGTCCCAGTATAGCTTGTAGTTGTCATTTTCAAGCATTCTGTCAGGGACGTATTGATAATAAGGAAGATGGTCGGTTTGGAGAAGTCCCATTTTGTCAGCTAGTTCTTGGTGGATAATATTTCCTACTGAGACATGGCGTTCTTTATAATCAGTACCGACAAATGCCTGGCAGTCACCGGTAAGATGTTTGATGGTTTCTTGGGCTTGACATCCATATCGGCATTTGTCATTTTGGACTTGAGGATCTTTAATAATATATTTCAGGTAATTTTTTGTTGGAATAACCTGATCCTAAATGGCAAGTAGGAAACCCTCAGTCTCGGGAAACATCTTTCCTGATGTCAACCAATAGTTCGACGCTGTATTGTCGACATATTCTTGGCTGATCTCATTGAGATGTCGCCCATGCAGAGTTTTACTCATCCAGGTGCGCATTTTTTCTTGCTTAGTCAGATGGTTTATGCGCATTTCTTGTTCCCTCAGTTTAAGCGGCGTTGTATCATCTACTGCGCAAATTTCTCGATGTAAAGTAAATGTCTCAGCCTGTACCTGGAAATAAGTTCTTAAATTAGCCATTTGTTTATCCAATTGCTCACCTATATCCATAAGTCCTCTTCCCCCTTGATACCGCGGCAATGTTGTTCTCTCTACTGCACTGCGTGGATGATGTTTTTGCGCCTTTGTGAGAAGTGTTCTTACTTTCCGCTGAAGACCCTCTATATCTGTTTTTGACCACTTTCTAGTACCAAATGAGTAGCTCAGCACGGAACAGGCGTACGTTTTTAATGCCTTAAACAAATTTTTACTATTAAGATATGACCGATTTAGTTGTCTTACTCTTTAATGTATATTATTTTTAGTATTATTATTATCATCAATTAATATGTTTTCAATATGTAACAAGTCTTCATGATTATTGTTTAACGTTATACCGATAATAACCATAAGTATTTATAACAACGCTTTCTTCATCATTTGCGCCAGCTACAGTAGCTATATCTAGTGGTTCTTCCATATTGTAAGATGAGCATTATTGATTATTCTTCTTCGTCAGGTTCCTTCTCCTATCGGAGGTTGGAAATCATCATCGCTATTTTAATTTTATTGGCCGCGCTTCTTAATAATTCTAATGAGCTGCAACCGAACCACTCTCTCAAATTTCTTAGCCAGAATATCTTACGTCGTCCTGGGTTTCTCTTCCCTTGCATAATTAACCTAAGTAATACGTACTTCTCGCCCCTCATTATATGACCCAGATATAGAATCTTTCTAATTTTAACAGTTTTTATGACTTCACATTCTTTCTTCATTCTTTGTAACACCTCTATATTAGTTACTTTTTTAGTCCACGATATTCTGTGGATTCTCCTGTAGCACCACATCTCAAAGGAGTTTAATTTTTTGATTTCAGACTGTTTTATTGTCCACGCTTCCATGCCGTATAGTAAAGTAGAAAAAACGTAACAACATAGCATTCTTGTGTGGATCTCTAGATTAAGGTTACGGCTGCAAAGTAAGTTCTTCAATTTTATGAACGTGTTTCTTGCCATTTTTATTCTAGATCTCATTTCTTTTGTTTGATCTCCATCTTCAGTTAGAAATTTAGCCTACGTTCCTAAATATTTATATGTTGTTATTCTTTCGATCGTTTTATTATTGATGATTACAGGTTATCTACATTTTGTGTTTTTTTTTTTTTTGAGAATATCATTGATTTCGTTTTCTTGAGATTCATTTGCAGTCCGTACCTTTCACATGCAATGTATACATGTTGTATTATGTACTGTAGATCTTCCATTATGACGGCGTTCCAAACAATTTTAGAGATGTCCATATGGTTCCAAGCAGGAGCTTGAGTAATTTAAAAGCCAAGCTTTGAAGATATCATAATCCAGTGCCTAGCTTCCTACCTCATTTTGTTGTCACTGGTCATTTCAGACCATTTTTGCAGTTTGTGAGACGCATTTGTTTATTTTGCAGTGAGTTTTGAGTCCAGTTCCAACCCCAGAACTTTTAAAGGAGATATACTGTTACGATAATAAATATCATGGCCTGTAAAGCCATGTATAAAACTGTAAATATATTATGACTAATATCTTTTCTGTTCTAGTCATTTCGGCGAGACTTGTTTACCTGCCGACAGAAACCTCTAGTCCCTTGGCCGATAAAACCAGCTTGAGTTCTCGTTATTCGAGGCAATTCTTGTCAACACCGCCAACAACCGGTCTTCCCCAATGTTCGAGTCAATTCATGTCTGCTTCTAGGGGATTCCGAAACTAACGGAGTTTTATATTTAAAGAAGGAATTCTGTTGTAAGGTGACAGTTAATTTTGAAGATCGCGCCGCGTAAATTAAAATGTAACGCCCGAATTACAATAAATTGTATAACTGTTGTGTAAATAAATTAGTAATAAAGACTTTAATAAATTTATAAGTGTTATAAATAGAACCTTTAATAAATAAATGAAAACAATAAATTAGAAGAATTAATAAAAATATAACAATACTATTCAGTGAAAACAGGTACCTTTTTTGTTAAATTTTTTTGAAGTCAAAATAGAGATTTTTCATCAATAATTGCTTTCATGGCAAGTTAAGAAATTGTAATAAGTAAAATTATAAATATTAGAGAGTGGCTAACTGTCATATTAATGATTCTTATAAAGTTTTAAAATTTAATCTTAACATGTGACAGTTAGCATTATTTACTTAACATTTAGTACATACCTAACCATAAATTTAGAATTTGTTTTGTTTTGTATTTAAAAAGGTTAACCTCTATGCATAGTTCCATTTAAAAAGATATTTATCATTTGTAATAATTTATTTCCGCTACAAAAGTCGCCCAACAATAATTTAAATTCTTATAGTGTCCCCAACGTCTAGTTTTTTGTAAACCGATAGCACCATTGTAAGTCGTTTTTTTTTTATTTTGCTATTATTATTAATATTTGTAACTGTTTATGGTGACATAATAATAAATATGTAATGTTTCTCCCTAAACCAAGAGTATTATTTCCTTAAAAAAGATTATAACCCTTTTGATGTGTTTTTTAGGAAAGAAAAGCTTACCTTTCCACCCAGCAGGAAGATTCTTGTAAGCGGCGTCCATTTTAAATAGCTTAGAAACCTTCTTGTGTTGTTTTGTCAAGGAAATCCATGTAAGTCCCTTTTTCATTCACTTTCTCACGGCCCAGCTCTCCAAACAACCAAGAGTAGCCGTTCGCATTCGTTCCGGTTTGTTTTGCTTACCCTATCCCCAGCTCAGCAATTTGTGTCCCCATTTTCAACCCCCTATAAGTGATCCCAATGTGGTAGGCAATATAACCGCTACAAATGTTATTTGTCAAAATAAAAGGTATACGAGTGTATCTTCGACCTTAACTTTTACAAAAATCTTGTATCTTTTTAGGTGCTCAAATAAACAACATGGTTCACAATACGCCTTCTGAAGTAGTAAGGAACAGGATAGCCATGTACGTTCAAGTTTCGCACCAGACCTGGAAACAATATAGTAATGTTTTTCGTTCGTTCAGACTTCCTTTTTCTCTTTCGTTTTTCGTTCCCACGCAGATATTTTCTACAACTAGACATGTTGATATCTAACTTTCACAATTAACTTTACTTTGAGTTCATTTGCAGGTTCAATAAAAATAAAACCTATGAAAAATTAAAGACACAAATGATCTGTTGTCACAAAAATCAAACGAAGAACGCGTAGAATAACCCTCCGTACTTAAAAAATACAAAGCTGGAATTCCCCTTACACCATGCGTCGCTAACTTGCAAGCGCCACGAAAAATTACCTTCTCGGTTAACAAAATGCGGAAATTTCCCTGGCGCCAAGAGCTCGCCCTCTCCATCTCAGTACCACGACAAAAAAGAAAGCAACCAATCGATGCGTTCCAAAATTGATCCTTTTCTTATGACTGCATTTAAATCTTAATTAGTTATTTGAAGTTGAATATGATCTTTGGTTGTATCTAACTTTATTTGATTTTAAGTACTTTGAGCTCGCAGCCTCTCAGACCGAGAGCTCGTGGCATTTTGCCAGTCCTGCCACCTCCTTAATCAAGTTTACTCAGTTATACACGCAGTTTGCCAAAAAATATGAATTGTGGATATTGTTAACTCTTACATAAAATTCACATAGTTGACAAACTGCGTATGACTACAAAAATTTAATATTTGATGGTCTTTTAGGTTTTAGAACATGCAGAACTTTTTATAACAATAAAAATAGCATTCAACATGCATGCAATAATTCATTTTTTCTTAAAATTAAAAAGTTTCCCATATGGTGGCATTTTAATTAGACACCCTGTATATGCATATATATATATATATATATTTATATATATATATATATATATATATATATATATATATATATTTATATATATATATATATATATATATATATATATATATATATATATATATATATATATATCCCGAAGAAGAATTGTGTAACTATGACCAATAGCACACTTTAAGAGTTCTTAACATGGAGCTATAAAGAACTGAGTCAAATGCTTTCTCAAAGTCTAAAAATTATAGAGCTTATATAAATGAGATAATAAGCTGATATGTTTATAGTTAGCAATGTCTGTTACATCTTTCTTTTTATGTAATATTATCATAAAGATACTATTCAATTTTTCTGGTGTAATTCCTCTAAAAAAGAAGGGATTCTAAATAGTTTTTAAGATTTTTATGATGCATTTGCCTCCTAGTTTTATCATTTCCTTCCTTTCAATTCCTTTTCAGTTATATCCGGAAGTTCCTCTGATTCTTAAGTATGCATTATTGGAACTATACCTATGGAATGAGATCATCTCGACTATATAATATTCTATTATAGTACTCTTCTTTTATAGTACTCTTCGATGATTTTCAGGATCTTTTGTTGATCACGTAAATGACATGTCATTGTTTATTTTTTAACTTATAAATATTCCTTATTCCTGTCTTTCACATTCGTTTTATAACTTTTAGGCTCTTGTTTTGTCCCATGGTATTAGTTATTTCTTTAGTATTAAAGTTCCTTATGTCCTTAACAGTTTATGAATTTTTGTTTAAATTCCTTATGTCTACTATGTTCGCTGTATGCTTATCATTTCATATTTCATATTCATTTTCCTCCTTTTTTGCATTAGGTTTCTTGTGTCTTCTGTGAGTTTTGCATTTTTCCTTGTTTGCTTGCTTTTGCACTTTCCCGTACCTTTTTTAGGAGGTCCACCAACGTTTCGTTAAGTTTTTGAAAATTGGTTCCATCTTGCACGTCTGTAGGTTATTCACTATGAAGCTTTCTTCGCTCTAATCATTCTATGGTAATTTCCAGTTGAAAATTGATTTAATACAGTTACGTACTAAACAGCGTCTTTTTTGTTAGGAATTATAAATTCAATTTCGTTCTTGTTTAAGCCATTTGGTGATTGCCAAGTCAACTTTCTTTGGGGGCTTTCTTTAAAATAAGTGTTTACGATATATAGCCTGTGTTGCAGAAGAAATTCTATGAGTTTTACTCCTTTCGATTATATATCCATATCCTTGAGGTCCAACTACAAACTGAAAGATTATGTTGTCTCAATGAGCAAACAGCAAACATGGCAGTCCGATAATTTAGAACCCAAAATGTGGACTCCAGGCTAATATGGGAATGTAGAGAAGAACTCAACAGATTGGCGGAATACAATATTGTCACACTTTTCACTCAGGGTTTCAGGTCACTTAGAGATACAAGGCCATGAAAGAGCTGATGAACTTGCTAATGAAGAGGACAAAATACTTCGGTCCGTAATCTTCTTTTTGCGACGAACACCGGTGTGATTTATTTACTATATCTTTTAAAGATCTTTCCTGCTTACTTCCATAATTGTAATATTGGATATTTTAATCACCTAAATCCTTATTCAAAAATAGTACAAAAATTAAACACTAGGGAAAATTTATAAAGAGTTTATATTACCTATTTTTAAATAATATGAACAATTTAAAATTATAAAAAACATGGTATCAATAAAGTAATTAAGGAGAATCTTTTATTACAAACGCAACCCGTGCATTGATTTTCCCCAAGTTTCTTTAAATACATATAAAGAGAATTTTAAAATATTTTTTGGCACCGGACCTTTCACGTAAGTTTGAATTTTTATATACGTACAATCGGATAAACTAGTTCTGGCACTTAAGAAATAATCTACTAAGATACCTCACTTGTGTTTGGTAGTGGGAAGGTCATGTGGGCAATAAACCCTGCCCATTAGAAAGAGATGCAGGGACTGCTTTGACATTGCTATAGCAATGAGTATTAGACCGTAAGCACATACAGTACTGTTGCAAAGGATATTTGGTGAAATTAGACACCACATTACTCGCGTATGCTTGCAACAATCCGAAGGTCGTTGAGCGGTAAACCAGTAAGCATTTGTGTAGGGTAATTTATCGGTGTTATTGTTATAGTAATTTATTCTAGTTTATCATTAGTTTGTTCAATGAAATATGGGATAATCAAAAGTGTAGTAGTGTAAAATATAATGTAAAAAACAGTCTTACATAATAAAGAGTAAATATTATTAATTTCTAAAAGTTAATTCTAATGAAAATAACATATTTTATAAGTTTTGCGAAAATATGCTCTGGGTGAATTTGAGAGAAAAGTTTTTTTTCAGTGAGCGAAAATAGAAAAAAAGACGATGGTAACTGCTTCTCACTGTAGAACAACTGGAATAGTTTGTAAAGAAAGACCTGGATAGATTACTACCGGATTTTTTAGGGCAGCAATCAATAAATGAAAATAGCCATGTTAGTGTCCAATATCCGTAATGGATAGGCACTATGAGAAGAAACTGATATGCTTTTTGACACGCAAAATCATCAGAAAAGAACGTTTAAAAATCCCTGTCGTGACTAGTTAAATAGATGTTTCCATCATCTTTACTGTAGCTGTATCAAAGCAGTCGTTGCATTTCATATAAGATTCATGATCGCTAATGTTGTGATAATGACGCAAATGTTTGAAAAGCGTGGGCTTAACGACAAAACACTCACCACATTCCATGCATTGGTACGGTGAGGATATATCCCTATGAGTTCTAATATGAGCGTGAAAATCACTTCGATCTGCACTACTATAATCACACAGCTGACAATGGTACGTACCATCAAATTCCATGGGTTTCTCGGCTATTAAATCTGGGCGAGTTTCCGGCTTCCTGCGTTTACTTATGTCAGTAAGATACTTTTTTCTTCTCTTTTTAGTAATTTCCACACAGTCGTTTGACTTAGGCGATTTGATCAAATGATTACTCCCATCAGTCATAGCGTTTATATAAGACTCGCTCAACTTATATGCTATAACTACTGGATTAGCGTATTTGCACAAGGCTTTATGAAGCACTTGTTCGTCGGTTGTTAATTTATCTTTACATAAGACACAAGACAAGGTTCTAACCAGGCGGGGCTTGCCAGCAGAATTAAATAATTTCCTCGAGGTACACCTCAGCATGTGAGCCGAATAAGTAATATCAGATCTAAAATTCTTACGACAGTATGTACACACAAATACATATGCATTACAGTTTGCTTGCGAATAGTGAAATTTTGCATGTGTATGCATCTCAGACTCATTCGAAGCTGAAAAGGTTTTACAGACGTCACAAGTGTAAATATTAATTAACTCGCAGTCTCCATTATTCAATGTAAAGTGTTTATCGCCTTCTTGGGCAGAATACGTAACAAAGCGACAAGATTCACAATTTATTCCAACGTTAAAATGAATCTTCTTAAAATGGAGAATAAAATTTTTGCGCGTAGAAAATAACTTTCTGCACTTAGTGGCTGGACAGCTCATCTTGACTTGCTTAGCAAAATGGAAGCAAACATCGTCGAGATGCTTACGAAGATCATCAGAATCATCAAAACCGCTCCCACACTCAGGACAGACATGCGGTGCTGTATTAGTGTGTAGTCTACAGTGCGCTAAGAAAGAACAATTAGTAGGAGCTATAAAGTTACACGTGTCACATGTCAGGCTAGGATTATCAGGTTTTTGCAATCCTTGGTAGTGCCTAGCAAGCGATGTTTCGTGATGATGGCATTTTTTACAATCCATGCACTGAATTGGCATAATGGTAAATGGTTGTTCCCGCACAGTTTCTACTTTAGATATGACGGGCAGGGTAAATTGTTCAACATAATCCAAAATTTCTTCTTTTATGTTAGCTTCATTTTCAGTGTGACAGCTTTCTCTTAGTTGGTTATGCTCTTCTATAGTTACGAACTGACACTTTGGTACGTTCTTGCAAACTTGTTTCAATGCTAACAATTCATTATTTTCAACAAATACGATGGTATCACCTATTAGTTCTACTACGTTCTGTCCTTTTTGGTCCTTTTTCGGGCTATAGAACTGAACATCAATGTAATTATTGTCCGTTGACATTTCTTCCTCCTTTTCGTAAAGTACAGGTACTTCGGGAATTGGGAAAAAACCAGCTAGTTCTACAGGCAAAATATCAGTTCGTATGTCATTAAGATTTATTGGATTGCAATCGGATGTGAAGTGGCTACGCATGTGTAATAAAAGGACACATGGATTATAGAATGTATAACATCTATCCTGACAACCGGAACATTTATACTTTAGCACTAGTATTCTAACATTAAGGTGATCTTGAAGAATTTTAAATGACGAAAATCTGAAAAAAAAAATATGAAAACATATTAATAATTGTTAACCAATCAAATGAATATAAACATATATATATACATATTATATATATAAATATATATATATATATATATACATATTATATATATATACATACATATATATATATATATATATATATATATATATATACATATTATATATATATATATATATAAATATATATATATATACATATTATATATATATACATACATATATATATATATATATATATATATATATATATATATATATATATATATATATATATATATAAATACGTCAAATTATCGGGTAAAGTGGTCTGTAATAAAAATTAATTTAATCTTGACATTCAATTTTTCAAATACTTCAATGTCATTTTTTATTTGCGAAATCTTTTAAATTCTGTAAGTGTTTTAAAATGTATTTGTACGCCATTTTTTGTAATGTTCAAATTGTTTTAGTTTACTCCTGAAGAAGCTGTTAAATAAATGGCGAAATATTGAGTAATTAAGAAAAAAAAAATTTTGGTCGAAATAATCATTTCTAATATATATATATATATATATATATATATATATATATATATATATATATATATATATATATAAGAAATACTGGATATTACTGACTGTCGATATAAACAAACAACACAGTTTATTATCTGACAAATGAAATCTATACTACAAGAGAACTCCTATCCTACATGGCTTTTGAATAAACTCATTTTTGGTTCTCCTTTTCCTTTGCAATTTTCTGGCAACCAAAATTTTCATAATAATGAGGTCCGACAACTGACACTGACATTGACACACAACACATCAGAGCTACCACAATCTAAAATAACGTATGGTTGCCTACCCTATATTCCAGTTCTGACACCTAAGCTAATGAACATTTTCAAAAATGTTAGTGGCAACTATGAATGTGAAAACGGTATCAAAGAACACAAAGACAAAGGATCCTTTCACAATACAGGAGTCATCGAATGTTGTTTATTCTATACCGTGTGCCATTTGTAAAAACGTGTATATCGGAGAATCATCTCATAATTTTCACAGTAGAGTGATCTCGCATCGCAGCGACATAAAAACCAAAAAAAAATAAATGCATGTGCACTGACAAAACATGCATTAACGTTAAAAAATTAATTTAATTTCGAGGATTCCTATATTTTGGCAAAGGAAAAAAACCATTCAAAATGTGTTTTCTTGGAAATGTGTTTCATAAAATCCAATATGTCTTGTATAAATAAAAAGTCTGACATAGATAAACTGAGTAACATTTATTGTTATTTACTGACAAAACATCAAAAATAACATAAAGATTTACTTTTACATATACACACCACAATACACCTGCATGCAAAACATGTTGCATACCATCAGACAGGTTTAATATTCTACTTCCATTAATAAAACATGAAAAACACTTAATTACATTTTAATTCAAACTATTTTTGTTTTTTCTTTCTGTTCTCTATGGATCAGTTAAAACACACCATTAAAAGATGTCACAAACGAAGTTTTACTATCAATAACTAAATTTTAAAATGTATTTTATTCATTATTTTATATGTTATATTTTATATGTGTGTTATTAATGTTAGTGTCATAGCTTTATATAAATAATCTCTACGACTAGTAAGTTGCACTGACAATTTGTGATATATTGTAAATATTTACACATTCTAATTACAGTGTCTTGAAGAAGGAATAAAACAAAGCTAGACAAAAAAACTGACTGCAGCCCTAATAAACTGTGTTGTTTATATATATATAACATATATATATATATATATATATATATATATATATATATATATATATATATATATATATATATATATATATATATATATAAACGCAACGGAGAAAATTTTGGTCAAATTCAAAGTATTTCAGTTTTTTATTTTTAGCCCTATTTTCATAATTTTTTAGCACACTGTGTAAAAATGTATAAATTTTATATGGGGTTAGTCGAAAGGTGATTTTTTTATCCTAACTTTGAAACATCCTGTGGAATAATTCTGTTAGCGGATTTCCGTAAAACCTTGTTTTTCTGTTGCAACCATGTCTTCTAAGTAGTATTATTTTTGTTTCATGTGAAAATATGGATTGGTTCATTTTCAGGAGCGAAATGACTTTGCCAACCACAATTTACGACTTTTCCTATTATTACCATTATCTTTTGTATTAATTTGTAATACGATGATGGGGGCTTTGGTGACTGATATCGAAGGAATGTCATATCGACATCCCAGAAGCACTGTATTTAAATTATGATTAAAAGCAACGACATGATCTTGGTTTTAATAAACAATGATAACAATAACAAAACATATAAAACAACTTAAATGCAACTTAACCTAAGTACGCAAATAACAAAGAAAAACTACTAAAAAATAACTTAATACTTTGTATTGCCTCTCCTAGCCTCTATAACTACTTGCTGGATGTTTTGCAATTCATATTCTAGAGCCAAGCGAAGTTCGTTAATTGAGGCTGGTGCGACTTCGCGACCTCTAATATTTCTACCAAGCATGTCCCAAACGTGCTCCATTGGATTCAGATCTGACGAAAACGCTGGCCAGTTTATTTTATTGATACCAACTTCCTCTAAATATTGCGTGACACACATTGCAGAGTGGGGTCGCGCATTATCTTGCATTAATGGAAAATCATGGCCGATATATTGAGAATTGGGTACTACGTGATTCGTTAAAATTTCCTCAATATACCGGTGTGCAGTTAGCGAACCCTCAATGAATACCAATTCAGTGTGTGCCTTTCGGGATATTTCTGCCCATACCATCACCGAACCCCCTCCATTGCTAACGCGGGGACTGAAAGCGCACTCCGCAAATCTCTCTCCAGTTCGTCGCCATACCCGTTCTCTCCCATTGTCCTAAATTATGATGTAAATGTTCCCTGGAAAATTGTAGTCTAGCCACTCTGTGCCGTGGAAGTAATTTGGGCCCAGTTACTGGTCTGCAACTTTGCAAACCAAATTCATGTAATCTTCGACGAACTGTAAATACACTTACATTATTGCCTCGAACCTCTTGAAGATGATTTCTTGTTTGTACCGCTGTTAAATGACGATCCCGCAAAGCGTTGACTCGTATAAAACGATCATCTAAAGCGGTAATTTTGCGCTTCCTGTCACTTTCCGATTTACGCTTGTTTGTTCCAGTTCGTATAAAACGTTCCACTACCCTTTGGATGGTAGAGCGATGACTGTGTATACCATTTTTCAAAGTAAAAACGTTGCACGTCACAATTCATTTAAAGTGACGTCACTTATATTTAAAATTTCCAGAACGTCAACCTTAAGAGTTCAAATGAGAACGACTGGCTTGAAGATTAATATAGATAAGACGAAGGTAATGGTGGTTAGCAGAACACAAAATATGCAATTAAATATAAGAGTAAACAACAAGAACATCCAAAAGGTCCCTAAGTTCAGATATCTGGGTAGTTGGATAACTGAAGATCCTAGATCCAAACATAGAGATACGTAGCAGGATTGAGCAAGCCAGAACAGCATTTACTAATATGAGAACATTGCTAAGCAACAGCAGCCTTAACTTAACACTTCGATATCGGTTTGTAAAATTTTACATTTAATTCATACTGCTATATGGTGTAGAAACCTGGACCATAAAGGCCAATGTGATGAACCGATTGAAATGTGGGTATTTAGAAGACTACTTAAAATTCCCTGTACAGATCCCTTGATCTTGATGCCCATGCACTCTTTAGAGCCACACAAGACCGAGAGGAGTACGCCAGAATTGTCGCCAACATCCACTAATTGGATAGGGCACCATAAGAAGAAGAGTTCAAATTTTCCTCACTGCTAATAATACGAAACCCATACGGAACTGCTCGATCTTTCATAGGCGTCAACATGGTATAATAATCAGAAAAATGTAATCATCATTATATTGGCAGTTTTAGAATTATGTTGATTAAATAACCAAAAACATTTGTTATTATTAATAATATAAATTTAATGAAATATGTAAGTCTAATATTCCACAAAATAATAATTTTAATTAAGTAGATTAGACAATTGTATGCAACTGATACGGGAATACTTCAAATTTTAATGACAGTTCAGCGTGTGGCAAAATTGTATAAAGTGTTGCCGCTTTTTTAGAGTAAGAATTTTGTTTATGTTTTGATTTCTTACACAATTTGATCATAATATATTATATATTAATAAATTGTATTTATAAATACATATTAAATTTAGATTAATAGCTTTAAAAACTAATTATTGTTGTGTATTATGATTGTGCTATGCCAAAACAACTAAATAGTTTGTAGAAAGCTGATAAGCTTTCATATAGGATAGATTATTTTGAACAAGAAATAATGGCGGGACATTTTTACTATTAATGCTCTAAAAGAGGTAAGTTTAAAATTTAGAATATATAATTTTGTATTAAAATGTTTTCTTATGTATTTTAGTGTGTTGCAGTAGTCTTAAAACTAAGTGTATTTACTGTTAATATAACAGTTTGACAAATAGTTGACATTTTAAAAATTCCTTACTTACTAATTATTCTGATGTTTTGGCAACGCTGTGGGATTTTGACGTCGTAAATCTTTAATGACGTGCAATCATTTTTATATGAAAAATTCTATAGTACTCTAGCCACATATTCATAATTTCGCCTATCTTCAACCAGAGCAACGGCTTTCGCACAATCTTCAATACTAAGAACCATGATCAATCATAGGTAAACAAAATGTAGGTGTCAATATGACATAATGATAACAGTCACTAAAGCCACCTCGTCGTATTACAAAATAACTTCAAAATAATCATAATTAAAAAAGTCCTAAATTGTGGGTGGCAAATTCATTTGGCTCTAAAAAATGAACCAAGGCATATTTTGACATGAAACACAAAGCACAATGCTTAGAATAAAGGGTTGCAATCGAGAAACAAAATTTTACGAAAATCCGCTAACGGAATTATTCCACAGCATGTTTCAAAGTTAGGATAAAAAACCACCTTTCGATTAACCCCGTATAATAAGTCAAATACAAAATTTTATTAAAAACTCGCTATACTAAATTAAAATTAATAAATTTTTATAAAAAAAAATTTAAATACTTGACCAAAATTTTCTCCGTTGCGTTTTTTTTTGCATCTGACTGTATATATATATATATATATATATATATATATATATATATATATATATATATATATATATATATATATATATATATATATATATATATATATATATATATATGTATATATATATATATGTATATATATATATATATATATATATATATATATATATATATATATATATATATATATAACTCGTACGCGCAAAAAAATTATTTGGTATAGTACTATGAAGATAATGAAGATATGTACTTACAAATGACGACATGCATAACATGTGTAAACATAACCACCTAGAGTTGGCTTAGCTCTAATCCATTCCTCCTTCATATCTCCAAACAACATATCATACATTCTTTCCAAATGATAGTTACGCATCTATAAATAAAAAAATATATATTAATGTAGATAAACTAAATAAATGAAAACTCAGAGGGCAAAATATTCATTAGAAGCCTATTTGTCAAATTTCAGGGACCCAAGTAAATCAATATTGTGATGTACTTAATACCAGAGCTGGGATATTTTTACTTAAAAGTAATTTATAGTTACAATTGATTTTCATGTAATTGTAATTTAGTCCAGTCGTCAGAGGTTTGATACAAATACAGTAAATGCTATTATTTACTTTGTTACTTACTTTATTTACTTTATTTTTTACGATTTGTTAATCTGCAAAGGGATTAATAAACTATTATAAAACGATAAATTACTAAATTTGAGTCAGTAGTGTGTCTACTCATAAAACCTTCGGCTTAGAGTTGATTGAAACGCGGAAAAAGGTACTGTTACGATAAATATCATGGCCTAAAATAACTGTAAATATTATGACTAATTCTGTTTTGTTGTAGAAATTTCGGCGAAGGATCTAGATGAATCATCCGATTCAGGTAGGCCGAAATAAAACCGGTCTGAGCTTCTGGGGAGATCGCCGCCGTTCTCGAATAACAGGACTTCATATATAATAACGGAACTGTAATTGAAGAGGAACAGTTGATTTTGAAGACGAGCTCGCGATTTAAATGTTACGCTCGACTATATAAATTATGTATTGTTCGTTAAATAAATTAATATAAATTATTGTGCTTTTTAATAAATTAAAATAAGAACTTTTTAATAAAGACATTATAAATTAAATAAAGACATAAATAAATTTCATTACAGTACTTACACACTATAAAGTTGGTTGATATCTGCGGTCAGATAATCAAACGAGCGGTTTTCACACATTTGACGTGTGTCCTTAACAGGTAAAGATGAGGATCGGTATTGAAGAAAGGTGCCGGGAACCGCATAATTTGGGATAGCCAATTTCAGCAATCAAAGAAACAGGATTTTGTGTTAACAGAACAACGCAAGACCACAGTAAGACAATGGTATATAGCGGTAAGACAATAACAAGACAAGCTAGAATTGAATTTTCATCTAAGGGAAAATTCCGATGTTCATGCAAGATTATCCCTAACTATGAATTAGGTCAGCGAACCGTTTAGTCAAAGTCCGTCAAATCTGTTAAAGGGACTTTCTTTTCTTAAAACGATCTTCTGCTAGATCGCCACACAGCGGTGGCCATATGAATAGCTTTCGTAAACGGACAGAGAATTCATTGTATAGCTTCTTGGAAGGTAAGGATTAGCGAGTAAGTAAATAACGCAAACAAGCAATTGAGTCGTTTCTCAGAAGGGAAAAATCTTAAGAACACAATGAGTCGTCAACCTGTTCCAGCAAGGAAATACTTATGAGATACTTTTAACATGCTTCACAGCTACTCTATGTTATGTTGGTATATGTTACTGAAAAAAAAAGAATGGCTTCCATGACTTTACTAATTACTGACGGCAGGATAATCGAGCCATAATTTTTAAAGTCGAATTTATTGCCTTTTATTAAAATAGTAGTTACAGCTGCTAATTTTCAACTAGGGGTAAAGAATTCTGCGTAAAAGAATTCTGAATAATTAAAGTTAAAGGTATTACAAACATGCTTGCTATGTTTTTGACTATCTCAACTAGTTAAAGCGATTGTGTAAAATTTAAATGTTGTATGACATGAGCTACTGTGAATATAACTTGTTCTAAGAATGCTCTGTATTTGTTAACGTCTTCTTACATACTCGAATATTACAGAAAAAAACCTTAATTTTTGTGGAAAAATTTTATTGTGGAAAAGTTTCCAAAAATGCAAAAACTGAAGAACAAGGTTTTAAAAACAAAGTTTTTTAACTAAGTACTATTTAAAATTTTAATATTATTTATTAAAAACTAGCTGATCCGCCGAACTTCGTACCGCCTTAAAATTAAATAAAGTATCAAAGTTCAATAAGCTCCTGTTTTCAAGTCTGTTAAATAACAAAAATCTCTCTGTGTAATGAAATGAGTCCGGTCGGAGTGTCAATAGCGACTTTACCATTTATAATGTGTAACAACTGCTTCGAAAACACAATTGCACTTTGATCTTGTTTGTATAAACACCCACATGTTATTTATCAATTGGAGCAGCAATTAGTTCGACCGCAGCAGTTAATTGGGGAAAAATTATTAAATAAGGAACAGTCTGAAAATAGAATGAATATCTTCCAAAGTTCTGTCCAGTCCCTGTAACGACCTGTTGCGGGTCAATGTACACTCATCCCAAACGATTAATTTGTATACCTGTAAAATCTTCGCCATTGCTCTATTTTTGGCGATGTTGCAATCTGGTATTTAATTAATTTGTACATATGTTTAATGGTAATTTCAAGGCAAAATTTGCAATTCGCCCGCCCTCCAATAAAGTTGCAGATATTACAGATGAAGCCAACGTGAAGGCTACTGCGATCTAATCCTTGTCAATAACAATAAAATTAGTAATGTTTTTTCCGTCCATCACCAGCATCAGGGAAGTAACTTCCACCAGATCCAATGTTAGCTTGAGGTAACACGAGAGCTCTTTCCGGACGGCAGATGTCATGTGGACATGGAGTATGGAGGGATGAAGAAGCTGAGCGGGCTTCCCTTTACCATGGATGAACTTGTCGAGGCATTGGGTTTACTCAAAACGCGTAGGTTCCCCGGACTGGATCAGATACCACCTGAGGCGGTGAAGGGTCTAGGACGGGCGGAGCCTGTGTGGCTTCTGGAACACATAAATGCACTGCTGGAAGCACAAACCTTTCCTGAGCCTTGGAGGACATCGAGGTAAATACTGCTCCCAAAGGCTAGGGAAAAGTATCGTCCCATCTGTCTTCTTGCATGCGTCAGTAAGCTGTATGAAAGGATGCGGCGAGTACGCATAGACGACATGATTGAGAGGTCAGGTCGTTTATCTCGGAGGCAATTTGGTTTTTGTAAAGGGAAAAGGAAGATTGATGCAATCATGAGTTTACTCGAAGCATTGCGCAACAGAGGGGATGAACATCGCTGGGCGGTCCTTCTGTTGTTTGATGTTAAGAATGCATTCAATACGCTGCAGTGGAACGAGGTAATGAAGGCAATGGAGGAGCGAGAATATCCTGGTTACCTGATGAATGTGGTGGCGGAGTATCTGTCCGAGAGAAGGATTATGGTGGAAAGGGGCACGATCGTGGACGTGACGGCCGGGGTACCCCAGGGATTTCTCTTGGGTCCGACGCTATGGAACCTGGCATATGACGGGGTTATGCACTGTGAATACGGAGAGGGTACAACATTCTTCGCATTCGCGGTTGACCTCGCTGTACTGGTAGTAGCCCGGGATGAGCCAGATGTCAAATACCGGGTTCAGAACGCAGGCCACGTCGTAAAGAAATGGATGACGCAGTACAGACTGAAACTTGCGGCAGAGAAAACCGAAGCCATCATTCTGAAGGGGAAAAGGAAGAGGCAAAGTGTTGAATTACAATGTGCGGGAGCATGTCTAACACCCAAGAAACAAGTAAAGTACCTAGGAGTGACATTGCAATGAAAAATGGGAGGAGCACGTGCGGGAGGTGGTCCAGAAGGCTGCGAATAGTGCAGCTACGTTGGGGAGGGTGATGCCCAACATTGGGGGACCCAAATCCGAAAGGAGCAAGGTCTTACACGGTGTTGTACAGTTGATCGTCCTCTACGCGGCACCAGTGTGGAGCGAGGCGGTAGAGATAACGGCCTATAGGATGCTCATGACACAAGTGGACAGAACAAGTCTGTTGCGAGTGGCATGCGTCTACAGGACTGTGTTTGCGGCAGCCTTGTGGATCATCACTGGATGTGTTCCGTTGCATGTTTTGGCGGTGGAAAGAAAAGAGCTCTATGAAAGAAGAGGTAAAAACCTTACTGTGGCCGGGAGAAGACAGGAAACGGAAAGGTCAATTGAAAGATTTCAAGAAGAATGAAACAACACGGAGGATGTGGCACAGTGGACGAAAATGCTGATTCCGAACATCAGAGACTCAGTGGACTGTGGCCACAGGCAACTGGATTATTTCCTGACACAAGTGCTCACAGAACACGGGTGTTTTAAGGCCTACCTCTTTAGGTTCCAGCAGATGGATAGGAGAAAGGAACAGAATGGAGAGAGAGACAGGTGTGAATTTTATTACACTGAGAGAAATGATTGAGAGAATGATTGAAAATAAATCATTTTGGACTAACATACACAACTATATCCGTGCAGTGATCAAGAAAAAAGAAGAGGGAGAAAGACAGCTTTACCAAAGGCAAATGTAAGAGTGAAAGATGCTGGAAGTTGAAGCTAGAAAAGCGGGTCAGACAGTGTGAGTTAGAATGCGTGAGTCAGACTCTGAGGAAGGAGGAAATGCCCGTCTGGGAATGATGCCGCAATAAGAGCGGTGAGGGTCTTCTACGCGCTACCTGGAACGAGACAGGGAGCCTCCTTGCTGATGAATGGAGTGTGGATGTGGATGAATAGAGAATGAATGAATGAAGGTTGTGCTTCGGAAGTGATGCCGGCCTTACAGCGGCCCTTCCGCTTCCGGATCGCTGGATGAGACAGGAGGGTCTGGAGATGTCTTTTGAAGATTTCAGACCCCCCCTCTCCAAAGATCCAATGTTCACAGCTTCGTTCAAATTATCGTACGCAATTCTTTGTTGTTGATACACTGTATTCTATTTTATTCCATGTTATTTTATTTTATCTTCTTTAAAATTTGTTTTAATTTGATTCTATTTTACTTTATTTTATTCTATTCTTTATTTCATTTTATTCTAATTAATTTTTATTTTAATTTAATTGAATTGTATTATATTCTAATTTATTGTACTATATTCCATTGTACCCTATTTTATTCTAATTTAGTTTATTTTAATTTTAATGCATTTTATTCTAATTATGTATTTTAATTTTATTTAATTATATTTTACTTTGTTTTATTTTTTTTTATTTTACTCTATTTTATTCGATTTGGTTCTATTTTATTTTACTTTATTCTATTTATTCTTTTTTATTTCATTTCATTCTAATTAATTTATTTTATTATTAATTTTATTTTACTTTATTTTACACAATTTTATTCTATTCGATTCTAGTTATATTATTTTATTTTGTTTTATTTTATTTTATTCTAATTATTCTATTTTACTCTATTTTATTCAATTTTATTTTAATTTTATTTACTTAATATTATTTTATTTTGTTTTCTTTTATTTTACTCTATTTTATTCTACTTTATTTCATTGTATTCTAATTAATTTTTAATTAACTTTTATTTTAATTTAATTTAATTGTATTTTATTCTAATATATTGTACTATATTCCATTTTACCCTATTTTATTCTGATTTAGTTTATTTTAATTTTATTTTATTCTAATTATGTATTTTAATTTTATTTAATTATATTTTACTTTGTTTTATTTTTTTTTAACTTTAACTTTATTTAACTTTATTTTACCTATTTAATTCTATTTGATTCAATTTTATATTATTTTGTTTTAATTTTATTTAATTGTGTTTTATTTTATTTTACTCTAAGTATTTTATTCTAACTTATTTAAATTTAATTGTATTTTATTTTTTTATTCTAATTATTCTATTTTAATCTATTTTATTCTACTGTATTCAATTTTATTCTATTTTACTTTATTTTATTCTATTTTAATGTATTTTATTCTATTTTATTTTAATAAACAGTGGGCTGAAATTTGTGTATGGAAAATGAAGAAATTCTCCAAACCGCCTCATTGACATAGATATCTTCCCATCTGATATGTTGAAACTTCATACAGCTATGTCATTATGTCAATATATCAATACTGACATTTATTTTGTTAATTATAGCTTCCTTTGTTAGTCATAGTATGGCGATATCTATTAGTTATACTGCGATTTCAAAGGACAGAAAAACTGTTTTTAAAGACTTTCTGTACAATTTTTTGAAAATTATCTTTTATACAAATCTTCTCTTGATAATAACACAATAAAAAAATAATTCTCTAATTTGGTGCAGTCATTTTAAAGTGATGCCTGTACAAACATTTCGAGAATTCATTTTTTTTTAATATAGATTTATAGTCAATAGTTTATAATTATATATTAATGTAACTAAATATAAATCGGATTTCTGCAGTAAATTTTTATACTAGTAAAAATTTTAAACAAATCTTAAAATCTCATATTTTTTCGCATATTCTAGCAAATTTTTTCATAGTAAAAACTAAAATATCCTGTACTTTTGAGTAAAATTAAAAAATATTTTAGAGTGTTAGATCTTTTGATGCCATTTAATGTTTCCAAATTTTAAAAGAATTGGATTTACCATTTTTCTAAAACACCTTGGCAAGTACTTTAAAAAAACCCTGTATAAGCAAAGATAAATCTACAACGATATAAACACTACTTAACTTATTCATTTTACAGATAAGACTATGGCATATTTGTTGAATATTGAGATGACATAGATCCATTTCACAATTCTTCAGACAATGATCTCAGCTAATTTTACTTTCACAATACTGCCCAAGAAAAAAAGTAATTTCACAACCTTTTTGATACATGCTTCTCAACAACAAATATGTCTTTATAAAGAAGTTGATGCAACATTCAGAATTCAGAAATTCGGAAGAAAATAAGGAGGCAAGAATGAAATGTTGGAAAATATCTGTGAAAAAACAATGTAAGTGACAACAATTATTATGATATTGCCCAACATAAACATTGTTTACATAAGCATACAATTAATTTAATAGTAATTGCAGACATACATAAAGACATTAAAAGTAATGTTACTATTCAGAATAAACATATACACAGTATTGTTATGTTTAAAGAATTGTGGGAAAAGCACATCAGCCAAAGACTGTTGAATTAATTCAGTCACATTCGGATCACGACCAGTACACATATTATAGAATTAGACTTTTTAGATTTTACTGAAGGTACAATATGTTTAATTGCAAACAAAAATTGAGTCCAATTGGTATAAAAGCACTTACATAACAAGAAAAAATATTACAATGCTTAACAACCACCTGTTCAGAAAACTATAACACTGCAATTCCCTCTTCTGAACCAGTAGAGAGATTATTTTCTTTTGTCACAATTATCAATGATACCAGGAGAAGTGTACTCTCTGATCCAATTTTGAAAAACTAGTTATGAAAGGGGTTCTAAGGAGTAGTGATGCGCAATACAAGGTGTTGCTTCCTGATAACATCTCTAGCCACTCCTACTCAGTTCCTATCCTCACCTCCAAGAAGTGTGGCTTAATCACACGGGTGAACCCCGGCAAACCTGAGGTCCCTTAGCTAGCGGGGACACATGAGCGGAATCCAATTTAACCTACGTAATATTTTTTCACCAATTTTTCACTAATTTATTACCACCCCAATAATTTTTCACCACCAAACCAACCTTAAGGGGAGCGATTCTGCTGGCTTAAGGTTCAAGCTAGCAGAATTCAAAAAAAAAACTTTTTGTTGATGGCATATTTTTTCACCAATTTTTCACTAATTTATTACCACCCTAATAATTTTTCACCACCAAACCACCCTTAATGGGAGCGATTCTGCTGGCTTAAGGTTTAAGCTAGCAGAATTCAAAAAAAAAACTTTTTGTTGATGGCATATTTTTTCACCCATTTTTCACTAATTTATTACCACCCTAATAATTTTTCACCACCAAACCACCCTTAATGGGAACGATTCTGCTGGCTTAAGGTCCAAGCTAGCAGAATTCAAAAAAAAAACTTTTTGTTGATGGCATATTTTTTCACCAATTTTTCACTAATTTATTACCACCCTAATAATTTTTCACCACCAAACCACCCTTAATGGGAGCGATTCTGCTGGCTTAAGGTTCAAGCTAGCAGAATTCAGAAAAAAAACTTTTTGTTGATGGCATATTTTTTCACTAATTTTTCACTAATTTATTACCACCCTAATAATTTTTCACCACCAAACCACCCTTAATGGGAGCGATTCTGCTGGCTTAAGGTTTAAGCTAGCAGAATTCAAAAAAAAACTTTTTGTTGATGGCATATTTTTTCACCCATTTTTCACTAATTTATTACCACCCTAATAATTTTTCACCATCAAACCACCCTTAAGGGGAGCGATTCTGCTGGCTTACGGTTCAAGCTAGCATAATTAAAAAAAATATTTATGATATACCACAGTGTTCTGCTAGGTTTTTACGAATTTATTACAACTTTAGTAATTTTTCACCCCTTACTACCCCTTTAACAAAAATTAAATAAAAATTTAATTGGTTTAATAAGTTTTTTCAAAAATACTTTAATACATTTACACGGTGTGTGTGTGTGTGTGTGCGAGTGTGTGTGTGTGTGTGAAAAACACTTCTGTTGTAATAATTGGTATATTTAATTAAAAATTACTACTTACCTATTACTTATTAATTACTTACTAAAAGTACTACAAATTTCACTGAAGATGGACTGATAAGTCCGAAAACTTTTTGAACTTAAACCCTTTAGGATTTTTAAAATTTAATTAAATATACCAATCACAACAGTGTTTTACTTCAATGTTCGAGTTTTTTAACTATATGATATACAGCCAACTCACGGGAATGATCCCTTTTTAAATTGTAAAATTTTGTTAAAAAATAGGCAATGTACAAAACAACAATATTGCAATGTTTAGCATATAAAAAAGTTGGTGAAGTTGGTGTTTGTGTAAATTCCTGCATTTAAAGATGTAAACTACTTTCCTTATTTGAATTTCTAGTATTTATGGGAATTATCTTCCACACTGACACATACGGATTTCAAGATTGGAGGGTTATTGGAAAACAGATCCACTATTTAGCTTAAAATCTTTTTTGCAGAACATCAGAAGAGATCTTTTTCTTATAATTTTAAGGTGTTTAATCTTCATCCATAATCCAATGGGACCGAATGTTATTCCTGAAGATCGGTTTTATAGAATAAGAACAGTTATAGACTTTTTAATAATAAAATGACTGCTCTGCGTTATCCAGCAAAAGAAATATCGCTAGATGAATCGATGGTACCGTGGAAAGTTAGACTTAGTTTTAAACAATATACTAAACAAAAGACATAAAAGACGATATCAAGGTTAGAATTAATTCGTAAATTAATTTATAAAAAAGCAAAGAAAGACGGAATATCGCACGCGAACATTTACCTATAAATAATTGCTAATAAATCGGACAAACGCGAAACGAAAACGAAAAGATGCAGAGTATGTCCTATCCTAAAAATAAGAAAAAACCCAATTTATGAATGTGTGGATTGTGCTGAGAAACCAGATCTCTCCGTGGGCGATTCTTTCAAACATTTCCATAAACAAAATAAATAAGTTAATATTTTTTTGTAATAACCTTTAATTTTTTCCTATATTCAACTGACAATGAATGAAAAATCGACAAAGAATTAAAATACAAATATCTTTAAATTTTTAAAATGCTGCTAATATAAATTTATTTTACTACGCAAATAATCTATATCAGCTGTTCTGACCAACCGGTAATTTCGGTCTCATTTGAATATACCTACTTAAAATATTTCTATCCTAAAATGTTTTCCAATATAAATTCTTTATGTTATACACCTAATCTTAAAATTATGTTTTGACCAATCGTTAATACTCTTCTTATTTAAATAATATTAAAATATTAAATACCTAAATTATTTTTCAAATTTTCATCTACCTAATGAATACAAATCTTTTAACAATAGGTGCGCACGGTCCCGACGACCCTCCTTTACAATCAGATAAATAATGTAATAGACGTAATAAAATTATTTCAATTTGAATATTTCTTACCTGGTAATTTATTCTGTGAAATATAAAAATTCCATTGTATTTACTAAAACTAAACTTGATTTCAGTTATTTTATATTCATAAAAGGACTAACGATTCGATTTCGCTTAGCCATGTAATACAACTCGAATCAGAGTCAATTTTTTAAAACAGGTAAAATTTATAGTTTTTGGAATAAAGTGTTTTCATATTTTTAATATTTAAAAATTGAAAAAATAAATATTAGTTAGTATAGAATAACATTTGAAAATATTTTTCAATTAGGGTAGTTGAGAAAAACACGACTAGGCTGGTAAAATATAGTAAAATTCTAGCAGAGCACTCTTGTGTTTTCAAAAAGATTTTTTATTCACCTAGCGTCAATGTGTATCTTTTTGAATGTTTCCCATTAACTGAGGCTTAGGGGGTCAAACATTATAAGGGTGGATCAAATTTAGTAAAAACCAGGCAAGCAATTTATATTTTCAGTTAGAAGTAGAATACAGTAAAATTATAAAAATAGATTTTTTATCACCTTAAATTTTAACGTAGTAGAATTATTGACTCCTCATAGAGGGTAGTTGAAGGGTGAAAAATTACTAGGATGGTAATGTCTTAATACAAATCTAGCATAATACTGTAGTATCTCATATTTCCGAAAAGATTTGCTTTGCATTCAACCAGCGTAAATGTGTAGATGGTGGAATTGGTGAAGTTGGTTAATATTTAGTAAAAACTAACCAGAGAGTTTCTTATTTTATTTATAAATAGTATTTAGTAAAATTATAAAACAAAACTTTTTCACCTTTAATTTAAACGTAGCAGAACTATTGACTTCCACTAAGGGTTAGTCGAGGTATAAAAAATTACTAAGTTGGTAATAAATTCGTAAAAACTTAGCAAAACACTGTGGTATATCATAAATAATTTTTTTTAATTACGCTGGCTCGAATATTAAGCTAGCAGGAATGTTTCCAAATAAGATTGGTTTAGAGATGGAAACTTATCAGGGTAAAAATACTTTTTTATGTCAGTTATAAGTAGAGGATAGTGAAATTGTAAAAAAAAGATTTTTTTCACGTTAAATTTTAACCTAACAGAATTATTGACTTATCACAAGGGGTAGTTTAGGTGTGAAAAATTACTAGGGTGGTAATAAATTAGTAAAAACTTAGCAGAATACTGAGGTATTTCAAAAATACGTTTTTTTTCTTATTTTGCTGGTTCAAATATTCAGCTAGTAGGAAAGTTTACGAATAGGTTTATGGGAGCAAAATTATCAGGATGGTCAAAGTTTAGTATAAAGTTAACAAAACACTTTTTTATTTCAGTTATAAGTAGTGGACAGTAAATTTGAAAAAAAAAATTCTCCTTAAATTTTAATCTAACACAATTATTGACTTTTCACAAGGGGTAGTTAAAGGGTGAAAATTTACTAGGATGGTAATAAATTCGTAAAAACCTAGCAAAACACTGTGGTATATTATAAATATGTTTTTTTAATTCTGCTAGCTTGAACCGCAAGCCAGCAGAATGGCTCCCCTTAAGGGTGGTTTAATGGTGAAACAATATTCTTCTTCTTCTTAAAGTGCCTATCCGTTCCGGACGTTGGCGATCATCACGGCTATCTTCACTTTGCTTATTGCAGCGCGGAACAGTTCAGTGGTAGTCGTGTTATACCACTTTCACAAATTTTGAAGCCAGGAAATGCGTCTTCTTCCCGGTCCTCTCTTACCATTTACTTTCCCTTGGAGAATCAGCTGGAGAAGGCCGTAACGTTCTTGATTTCTCATTACATGACCTAGATATTCCAACTTTTTAGTTTTGACGGTCATGAGAATTTCACATTCTTTCCCCATTCTACGCAGGACCTCCACATTAGTAACTCTGTCAACCCAGGATATACGTAAGATGCGCCTATAACACCACATTTCGAAAGCTTCGAGCCGATTCATAGATGCAACAGTCAGTGTCCATGCTTCCATTCCGTAGAGCAGAACTGTGAATATGTAGCAGTTCAATAGACGGCATTTTGTTTTTAATGATATGTCTCGACTGTTGAAAATAGTTCTATTTTCTAGAAAATAGTTCTAGAAAATGCTGCTTTTGATTTATTATTCGCTGTTTAATTTCTGTTGAGTGGTCCCATTGGCTATTTAAATTGGTGCCTAGATATGTATATTGCTCGACTCTTTCGATATTCTGTTGGTTGATTGTAAGTTGAGCGTTTAGTATTGGTTTTTTACTAATTGTCATAAATTTGGTTTTCTTTATGTTAAGAGCTAGTCCGTATCTGTTGCTGACTTCTGTTATGCGATTTGTTAATATCTGTAAGTCATTCAGATTATCGGCAAAAACTATAGTGTCATCTGCATATCTAATGTTATTCAACCATTCACTGTTTATTAGTATTCCTTTCGCACAACCGTCTAAAGCTTCCTTAAATACCCATTCAGAATAAATATTGAACAACAATGGAGACAAAATACAGCCCTGTCGTACTCCACGTTCTATTGCAATTTTATCAGTTAACTGGTCTTCTATTTTGATTTTGTCCGTTTGATTGTAGTAAATGTTTCTGATAATTCTAAGATCTTTGTTGTCAATTCCAATTTCTTGCATTAGAGTCATTAATTTGTCATGTTTTACTCTGTCAAATGCCTTCTGGTAATCTATAAAGCATACGTATATATCACAATTCACATCCCTGCAACTCTGAAATAGCACCTGTACAGCAAAAAGGGCCTCCCGTGTTCCCAGAGCATCACGAAATCCGAATTGTGTTCTTGTTAGTTGTGGCTTGTAGAAACAATATTAGGGTGGTAATAAATTAGTGAAAAATGGGTGAAAAAATATGCCATCAACAAAAAGTTTTTTTTTTTGAATTCTGCCATCTTGAACCTTAAGCCAGCAGAATCGCTCCCATTAAGGGTGGTTTGGTGGTGAAAAATTATTAGGGTGGTAATAAATTAGTGAAAAATGGGTGAAAAAATATGCCATCAACAAAAAGTTTTTTTTTTGAATTCTGCTAGCTTAAACCTTAAGCCAGCAGAATCGCTCCCATTAAGGGTGGTTTGGTGGTGAAAAATTATTAGGGTGGTAATAAATTAGTGAAAAATTGGTGAAAAAATATGCCATCAACAAAAAGTTTTTTTTTTTTAATTCTGCTAGCTTGAACCTTAAGCCAGCAGAATCGCTCCCCTTAAGGTTGGTTTGGTGGTGAAAAATTATTAGGGTGGTAATAAATTAGTGAAAAATTGGTGAAAAAATATGCCATCAACAAAAAGATTTTTTATTTTATTATTCTGCTAGCTTGAACCTTAAGCCAGCAGAATCGCTCCCATTAAGGGTGGTTTGGTGGTAAAAAATTATTAGGGTGGTAATAAATTAGTGAAAAATGGGTGAAAAAATATGCCATTAACAAAAAGTTTCTTTTTTGAATTCTGCTAGCTTGAATCTTAAGCCAGCAGAATCGCTCCCCTTAAGGTTGGTTTGGTGGTGAAAAATTATTAGGGTGGTAATAAATTAGTGAAAAATGGGTGAAAAAATATTACGTAAGTTAAATTGGATTCCGCTCATGTGTCCCCGCTAGCTTAAGGGTCCTGCAAACCTGAGCAACCTACCAGAGATTGGGTAACCAACCCCAGTGGAAAGTAGGGTCAGGGCTGACGAGGAAGGGAGAAATTGTCCTCCGAAAAGGGGGTTGGGCGATAGGCCAGTAACCTATTCTTGTAAAAAAGTACTACTACGAAACCTTCAGATAGGCCTCGGAATGGACGGATATCAAGACAACGACTTTGGCAACGGAATATGGAAATGCAAGAATGCAGGGAAAAAGACCTGTTGGAAGACCTAAAAAGAGATGGGAAGACAAAGTCGATGAGGATGCCAGGAACTGCCTGGGAACGCATTCATGGAAAAGAACAGCGGTAAATCGAGATGATTGGAGAAGCCTGTTGAAGGAGGCCAAGGCCCGATTTGGGCTGTAGCGCCATTGGATGGATGGATGGAGTTATGAAAGGCATAGTGTAAATGTATAAATTATTTTAATAAACTTTTATTCACTCACTTTTTTATTTATTATTATTAATCAGACTTCCCTGTTTTCATAAATTAGTTTTCTATACCTAGATTGAGAATATAAGGTTCCATTTTTTCTATATTTAGGATAGAATTTGAAGTTATTTAGATGAATTAATTTCACAACCAAACTTTGATTGTTACTCAAATTTTGTCACAATTTATTAGTTTTCCATAATATAATGTTTTTATAAAATCACATAGTACAAATCATGACCCTAAGAATTGTTATAAATGAAATTGAAGACTTCCACTGCCAGTCTGAATAAACTATCTTCCTGGCTTAGCCACATCTTTTTTGGACAACCTGTATGTAATTATTTCTCATAGTAGTACATATTCAATCCCCTATTGCAGCTGCACAGTGGTTTCATGTTTCATCTCTAGATATGTTTAGTTGGCTGGTTTAGTACAGACGGCCCAATTTCACTTTAGCTGTAATATGCACTAATCAAGAAGAGAAAGCATGGCAACCAAAACAGAAAAGAATATCTATCATCTGAGGAAAAGAGTGCATCCCTACCCTGGCCCATCAAAAACCACTGTGTATATTAAGGTCATAGAAAAAAGTAGATTTGGGTAGCCTATAATTGGTTCTGCCTTTAGGTATGTTGAGTACTCAAGATACTATGAAAAACAGGCTTCCGCAACTCCTGAAGAAGCTACACACAAGGATAAGGATAAAACAACCAACAAATATTTTTAGTAGCATTTTTAGAATATAACTAGAGAATATTGTTCCATACTTTGATGATCCCACTCTATTGTCTATCCTATTCTATGTCCATTCATAGACAATTTGAGATAGGAACAATAGTCTGGAAGAGAACAATTTGACAGCATAACGCCACTAACAAAATAATATTTGATTTAACAGAAACTCTAATGATTTGCTCATTATAATAATAATTGTAAATTGTAAATTATTAAGTGATTCAAGTAGAATGAGCAAACTATGGTATCAAATTGTTCACAAACAGTAGATCACATCAGATTTCCAAAGAATACACTCAAATCAAACCTGCTTCTTATCAGTATTATCATATACTTAATAAGTTAACTTTTATTAATAGCAAAGATGATATAAATAGACCAGCTCTAAAATCAAACAATTGCAATTATCAGATGACAAGAACAATTAGATACCAATATTATATTAGGCTAGTGAGCTTCTCTACCCCCAACAAGATCTTACTTATATTTATATCTAATAAATATATAAGACTATATATTTATTAGATATACGAGCCAATACAGGCAATAAATATTTTTAAATCACATGAAGACTTCTAAAAATTGAAAGATGTGATTTTGACGATTTGTAAACTGACATAATGATAGAAAAAGCAAAAATAATTAATGATTACCTTGTTCACTAAAGTCTTTAATGTTTCTGCACCAGCAGTGTTCATCAAATTTTCATACTCTAGTTCCCAGTCTTTCTCTCTTACCAACTGTTTGTTAGTATTAACATCTGGTGGTAGATTTACTGAAGGTACAGCATTTGGTTTAAGAATAACTATGGAGTTGTAGGAACTTTTAGGGGTATGACTATGGGTGCTTCTCCTAAAGTAGTCATTATCAGTAAAATGTTCAGAGCAGATCATTGCAGAATTATGACATTGTATGTCTGGTAGTTTTATTCTTTCTAGCCATATATCCCTTCTTTCGCGGTATATCTTGTGGCCGTCTTTATCATAGGTAATAATGCGTTGACCTGGCCTTGGTAAATAGTGGAAATTTAGTCTAGAATTGTCACTTACTATATTAGAGCAGGTAGGAACACTACAGTAGGTAGGGGTCATGTTACATTAATTTTTGTATATGTATCACTGATAAATATATCACTGAAAATAAATCAGTGAAACTTTTACAACTAATATTCTTGGACCATTTTGTTTATTATGTCCCTTAAGAACAACAGAACCTTGATTATTGACACAGTAGTATTAAATTTACTTAATGGAAATTACTTTGGTCAGAATGTTATTTTTATTCTTAAATATCTTTACAAACTACTAAGCAAACTAAATTATAAAACACAACTTAAAGATACTCTTTTTTAGACATTCAATGTCACCAACCAAACCAACAAATTTTTTTACTTGGTTATATTGGTTATAAGTTACAGATTCAGATTACAGTTACCCTTACCCTTCCCCCAATTCCCCTACCAAATTTTCATTACAGTATATAACCTCAAATTAAGATAATCTGCGATGTATATTAATCTTCGTTCGCAAGTTATTAAAAGTTTATATTATAATACATCTTTGGCTAATCAAGTACTGATTGAGTGGTTATTAAAAATTATTAATGACTATTTACTATCTTTAAATATTTTGTTTAAATATATTTGCTAGAGAGAGGGCAGCACTAGTTACACAACATAGTGTACGTACAGTGGTGACCAGAGACACAGACACAGCATAAGGAACAAATTTCAAATTTGTGTTTATGCTGTACCAGAGATAAGTAAGAGAGTGAGTCAGTGTGACTGACCGGCAATTAAATGAGAGGGATTAAGAGAGTGTATTGATACCAAAGATAATGTATTACTAATCTTTTAGGTTCTATGTAGTTTTCAAACATTGTTAGCTAGGTTCACTAATTGTTTACTTTCCTACTTATGTCCAATCTAACTGTTCTTGATTTTCCTTTGGGTATATCATAAATCTAAACATTTTTCTTCACTCATGGAAAAATATTGGATTTAAATCCACACATGTTATATTAGATTACCTACAGTTACATGTGTATTAGTGGTATGGTAAACAAAGGTGCGGCAAAAGTGCCATCTTCAAACTAAGCAAAGTGCAAAGACTTGCTTGCCTTGTAATTTCAGGGACACCATTAGTAGCTAAGGAGTCTTAACTTAATACTATCGGAGAGACGAGACTGTGATATGATAACCTTTGAGAAAAGCACCATAAAGGTTAGATCAGAATATAAATATAGGGTGTTTCAGGACGAGCTTGCACTATTTATATATTGGAAACTACTTACAAATATTTATGAAAATTGGTTTATGGGGGTTACAAGCTATGACGAATTTAAAGAAAATATTTTGGCAGACAAGCCACTTCCGGTTATATCGGAAGTGAACAGAAACTTTGTTATTTTATATGAAACCTGTATATTATTGCATTTTTAGATTCTGTGTAAAATTCTAGAAAAAACTTATATAAGGTAACACAGTCAAAACTTCATATTTTTGAGTTATTCATCTTTTTTCAAAAATTTTGACATATAGAGACAAATATCTTAAAAATCTTTAGACACAAAGAATAGGCAACAAAAATTATAGTTTAAACAGAATATCCTGTATTTTAGAATTTTAATGAAAAAAGAAATTAATTATCTTTGAACTAGTGTTTTTCCCTATACTTAAAGTTAATACTTTTGGAAATAATTGTGGTTTAATGTTAAAGGTAAGATATTTATTGTTTTATTTTAGTAGGCTGTGTATAAAGATGTCATAACTATGCAGTATCTATAAAGGCAGTAATATCTAGGGTGTTCCATTTAAAATGAAGTTGCTGTTCACTTCCGGTATAACCAAAAGTGTAATGTCCGTCAAAATATTTTCTTTAAGTTCCTCACAAAGTAATCCCCAAAAACCAATTTTCATAAATATCGTGAAAGTAGTTTCCGATATATAGATAGTGTAAGCTCGTTGTGAAACACTCTGTATAGTAACGTAACAAATTAAATTAGGCATAAAATATGTAGGATCACTTATGATAATATTGCAGTCAGATACAAGTTAAAAGTATCTTTAAAATTGGATATCTGTCCACAATAGGGATGGGCAGAGAAATCACATAACTTACACTCCAGGATTATACCTGATACATGGACAGATACAAAACTGCAAAAGAGTTAAGTGTAGTAATATTATTTTTAATCTTATGTTATGCAAGAGAAATTAATCAATTTATGTCCAGACAACCAAGCAGCTGTGGAGGCTCTTAGAAGCTCTTAATGTACTAGTGTGGGTATGCCAAGCAGAATATACAACCATAGACATATATATTAACATGTTACATATTAATCTATATGTCTATGTAAATTTGTAAACTGAAACATAGTTATCAATCTCACATGATCACAGCCAATGGAGACAGCAAGCTAATAATTTAGTGTCACCACATCCTCACAAGGGCTAAAGGAATGAGGATGATAAATATGAATAAATGCACAAGCAGATGTTACATTTTTCTTTTGTACTCATAATCATGTTTTTACACTTTGGTATTTTCTCACTCATTCTGGAAATTTCATGAAATTCCATTTTATATATTCTGCATACATAAATAATTAAATCTGAAAAGTAATTACACAGATAAACATTTTTAGAATACTTTTATTGGACTAATATATATAACATTCACATGTCTATATACACAACAAACAAAATATTGTAGAAAGAAATGTTATATTACCAACTAAAAAAGGGGTAGGAATGATGAAATATCTGGAATATATAGTATCTCTTAATATCAAAACAAATAAAACAAACATTTTCTGGTTTAATACTGAACGTGTTATATAATACACGTCTTAATTAATAGTAAAACATTTATATTTTTTGTGAATTATTCAGATTTTATACATTTTTATTCAAGATATATGTACATAATAACAATAACTGTTGTGTTCTAGTAAATTTTTATACTGTTGCACTTGCCACTGTGTAGGTTGTACATCATTAAAAGAATAGGACTACTTACAACTCATCAGGATTGAACATACCCTAAAAATGAAATACAAATGTAAAAAATTAATTTAAATATGCAGCAGATTTTAATAGCATTACACAATTCTGTAATAGTGAAATAATTATTAGTCAAAGGGGATCCCCAAAACAATCTATACTAAAAGTATATTTTAGTCTTAATGTGGGAGCTTCTTACAAAGGAGAATATAGAGCTCAAACCTCTACACAATCTTCAATATTTTTTAACATAAATTAAGAGCAAGAAAACAGTAGATATTTTCCAGAAAAACACTTACACATGGGAAATGTTAATTTAGATTGAGGGAGATCTTTGTGAATTTGATTAGTAAGTAGTAAAACCATATGTCACTGTTACACACTATATACTCGGTTCGCGATTCCCAGTCCGAACTGTGTAGTGAATTTAGTAATTATTTTTTTTGCGAAGTTAGTTACTTTTTGACAGACTAAACGTGACTGGAAATTACTATACAACCAAGCACACATACTCATAGCCAATATTAATAGTAAATAAAATAGAACTTTACAAATTACTGACAATCAATATTTATTTATCTGCACCATATAATAAATAGTTATGTTAAATTATAACAACTAAAATATATTTTTTAAATATGTACTACCCAAAATTTGATGGGTTTAGTATATACACTTCCACTATTTAGAATAATTCTTCTTTTTTAAAGAAAGAAGTCTGCAATAGTAGGATACTTGAGCTATTAATACTGAGAAGTAGAAATTGTTGTGTTGTAGGTTTCCGACAATGAATCTGTCAAAGTATGCCCAAGCTAAGCGAATGGAGTATATCTGTTTTGATCAATGTATTAAAAACCAAATATGACAATAACACATCACCACATACTTAATACTTAAAATTTTAAAGACGATAGATAATAAATATTTTTTTGTGTATTTGTAAGCTTTTGAACAATACAATCGTATGGACATGTGAATTTAACTCTAGAAAATTGACAAACTTTACCACAAATATTTACCGCGAAACTTTAAAATACAAATAGTTGTGAAAAAAATTATTACCCTTGCACGTCTCAAAATCGAGTCCTTACTAGCATCATATGGGTGGTCTTTTGAAGGAATCTCAAGTACAGCTGGTATTGGGGAATTGTGGCTATCAATTACATGTCTTATGATTTCAGCAATGTTTTGGTTGATTAAAATAATATCAATATCATCTCTTTTGAGAAAACGCTTAAAGCAATCTTCAATCTCGCTAACAGCAGTATCTGCAAATAAAAATTATTTTAATTGGCTGAATCAGTTATCACTTGCCTTTATGTTTAGTCTATAGATTTTTGTTGAATATATCCTTTAGTTGGCATATAAATGTAAGAAGCAATTTAGAATACACAAATAAACTTACTTTTATCAACAACCAAAAAATTAGGGTGCCTGTTTTTATTCATTTCTCCAACTCCACCCAACAGAAACCCAACACAGGTATCCTAAAACCGACAAGTATAATACACATATAACTTTAATTTTGTATTGTTACCTCATCTCCTATGACTGATATTAATTTACCCTTAATAGCTGCATGTAATGCCATTTTTGATTAATTTATTTTTTATATTTTGGGCAAGTACAACTCAAAAGTCACCTGACTTGTGTAGTAAAGCAGAAAGCAGCTGACTTTCTTTGAATATGACATTGACAGCAGAAAACAGTTGGGCCAACCATAAAACTAGATATGATATGCAGATAATTAAAAATATATTTAAAGAATAATTTATGAGATAATTTTTATGATAAAATACCCTTATGACGTTTTAAATTTTAATATAAACTTACGACCAACGATTTTACTTTTTACTTAGATAATTTCTAAAAAGACGTATAACATGAAGAGCTGTGTGAAGGATCTGTAGAGTCTTCTGTTATAAAATTATAAATAACGACAAGGACAGCCAACTTTATAATACCGGTTCCCTTGTGTTTATGTTTCATTTATTAAAAATAAATAAGTCTAAATCATTTGTATAATACTTAGTTAACTTAAGCTCAAACTTCCAATTAGTGCAGTAAGATTAAGGTTGTGACTACATCATTCCAGAAAATGTTAAAATTAGTAATATTTTGTGTTCTCATGCTGGGCTTCCATGCAATGGGAAAGAAATTTAAAGAGGGTGAGAAGCCAGAATGGGCCAAAAAGGATATAAGAGATTATTCTGAAGCTGATATGGAAAGATTATTAGATCAGTGGGAGGTACATTTTTTGTAATGTAATGATTTTGTGTATAATTTTTCTATGTATTTCCAGGAAGATGAAGAGCCTTTAGAACCAGATGAACTACCAGAACACCTTCGTCCAATGCCTCAGTTAAACCTTAACCAAATGGATCCAAATAATCCTGAAGACATGTTGCAAGCGACAAAGAAAGGTAGAACATTAATGACATTTATTCAAGTTGCTGGGAATCCAAGTAGAGATGAGACTGAAGAACTGACTAAACTGTGGCAAACTAGCCTGTGGAACAATCATATACAAGCTGAAAGGTAAATTATCAAAATTTATAAACTCTAAACTAAGAACTTGATTGTATGAATATAGCTATTTTTAACAATATTTTAGATACCTCGTAGATGATAATAGAGCCATATTTTTGTTTAAAGATGGATCTCAAGCTTGGGTAGCGAAAGATTATCTTTTAGAGCAAGAAAAATGCGAAAGCATGACAATAGAATCAAAGGTGTATCCAGGAAAATACTCAAAAAACATGGACAAACAAGAATTATAAACATTGCCAACTATTGTTAATTTTTATAAAATATATTTTTTGTTATTTTGTAATACAGTGTTTTATTTTCATTTTAATAGAAATTCAGAACTGCTTTTATGAAGCTGATTCTTGCTGACATTATATGAATGGGAATTGAAAAAATATAGATCAATTGAAAGATTTCCAATAGATAAATTGAAAGCTAAAAAAAATTGTGAAGAACATATGGATGGATCTTCTCATTCCTATAAATTGAATCTTTAATCAGCTAATCAAAATATGACTCCTATATCTCAAACAGAGAATGAATTAAGGGGGAAATTTATAGGACAATTAACTATAAAATTAATAACATGAATGCATAGGATAGCCAAGTAAAAACAATTATACAAGAGGAATACTTAATATAAATCACCATATCTAAATAAATTTAAAATCTCTAAGACGTGATTTATCAACACAAGTTTATGGCTTTTTGCATTACACGGGTTACAGGTACAAACATTTCACTTGTGACTTGTTGAATGTGCTGCCTATCTCAGTATTGATTATTGATTTAGTTTTTTTTTTAATTAATGATATAATAATTATTGCAAATCGAAATTTACACAAAAAATATAAATAATTTGGTCTAATGTTTCCGCACAATTCTTTTAGATATTGCATACAATTAAACCTATCATTTGTCTCGATGTTATTTTCCCAATAAATATTTGCTTCTGTCAAAACTGTCAACATCAGATCAACATTATATAAACTTTTCAGGTTAATTTGTATTTTTTATTCCTACATAAATTTATACAAATTAATAACAAAAATGGCTTGTAATTTGATAAAACGAATTGCAGATGTAAGTTTGTAAGCTTCTAGTATGTTTATACTAATAAACCTAATGGTAATTTAACATTTTAGGGAAAGTATATAAAACTATTTTCAATTTCTCCTGCTAGATTGATGAGCTCTACAATGATAGATCCACCAGACGATTTATTCACTGTTCCCAGACCGGCCTCCAGGGAAAACGAGCCAATTGAACAGAGAAGAGCAAGGTAAAAAGTGTGGGAGTTGAGCTTTTACCTGGGTAATATCAAAATTTACCATTTTATATTCTAGGCTCTTATACCAATCCCGAAAACGTGGTATGCTGGAGAATGATCTCCTTCTGAGTACATTTGTTGCTAAACATCTAAAAGCATTCGACAAAGAGCAGTTGGAGAAATATGATACGTAATGATTAAACAATTTTGGCTTATTTCTCTAAACTTATGTGATTAATTTGTTTTTAGACTAATTAATGGACCTTCAAATGATTGGGAATTGTACTATTGGGCTACAAATATGAAGGAAACTCCAGAAGAATATAACCATGATGTTATGGATCTATTGAAGGTGCATTGTCAGAATCTGCACAAGGAATCTAGAATTAGACAACCAGACCTTTAAAAGCGCATTCATTAGTATTAAAAATCTATTAATGCATTAAATTATTGTAAATAGATTATGTAGTTAAAAGTTTCGCTTTTTTTTGTTGGTACCTCTTTATATTGTTTATATATTTTTTTAAATATTATTTATTGTCTTTAATGGGAATTAACTAGAATTTATTTTGACATTTCGATTTCCACTTCAGAAACATTAAAATTTGAAAGAAAATAGCTTCAGAACCTAATTATAGTTAGGTTCCTAAATGGGGTTCCATTATAACTCAGTCTAGAAGTTGTAAGCGTGAAATATAATTTTAAGCGACATCCAAAGAACAAATCAATGGGGTATATAAATAGATAAGAGTTTTAAAGTTTAAAAACAGTAGTACCAAAGAATATAGACGCTTATAAGCGTCTATATTCTTTGGTATACCCTACATGATTATTTCCTAACCTGTAGATTAGGCAACACAACAAACATATTAAATTGACATATTTTATTTATAGTTACCTGAAGTCCCGCAAACTAGTTAGTTTGTTGGTAACTCTGATTGGTATTGGCCGAGATTGGCGATATAAACATCAAACATAACCTTGAAGTTCTGATCATGTCAGAAAAGATATGTAATTTCTAAAATTAGCTAGTAAGAACTTCTTGGTGATTTACAACCCTTAAGAAAACCACAATGGTTTTCCAAAGTGTGTTGTCCTATGTTTTAAACAAGTACTTGGGGGAATTCGTTGAAAACTTGGACGAAAACCAACTGAATGTGGGAATTTGGGGAGGTAAGTAACATATTTTGATCCTTGGAGCCAAAAATATTGTTTTTTTCGTTTTAGGTGATGTAGAATTAAAGGATTTAGTCTTAAAGCCTGCAGCTTTAGCTGAATTAGATTTACCAATACAGTCAGTGTATGGAAAAATAGGTAGGTACCATAAATTGATTATTGTAGGTAGGATGAACATCATTTAAATAATCAATTATAGCATTGGAATGTTTAGGAGTTTGCCGACCTATCGACCTTTTAAAAGATGAGCTAACCATTGACTACTAGATTAACTATTTTTATCACAAGTTATATTTTTGAAAATGAATAAATAAAAAACATAAAAAAAAACATTTATAACATACTTGTATACTTTTATCTTTGTTTTTATTTTTGTATGTAGCATCATATGGTTTTTTCAGGAAAACTGGTTCTAAAGATACCTTGGAAGTCTCTGTACACATCTAGTACTGTAATAACTGTAGAAGACATATATTTAGTTGTGCAACCTAATCAGCAAGTTAGATATGACCCAGTGAAAGAGGAACAGAGGTTGTATGACTATAAAGTAAAAGAAATTCAAAGAGTTGAAGAAACAAAACGAGCAGAGGATGAAAAATGTAAGTCTTCATTCATATCTGTATCTAAACTATATTTATATTTAGTTAACATTCAGTGATTGTTATATCTTTATTTTATTTTTCTATGGCAATTTGGCAAGTTCCCCTAATATCATTCTAGAATTTATTTATTAGCATCTCCATTTTTTGTTAGTGCAGTATACTTTTTATATTAATTAATTATATTTTAATGTTTTTATTATTTATGCTGAAAAAGCTGTTAAATGCCAAATTAATGATTAAATGTCGAAACCTCACAAGTCAAAAATTTGCCATTTTTGGATTTATGAGGATTTGGGTTGAAAATATTGTTCTGAATGTTTTGGCAAAACCCCAGATCCATGAAAACCATATTTTGGCATGTTTTTTTTCAAAGTAATAATTAAATAAATATTAAAAAAGAGAAAATATGTACTAAGCATCAGTTTTCTCACTCTCATAAAAAATTGTAAATTTTAACTTATGGGTTTTACTTATTTAACCACCAAATACAACTAATATTGAAAAAGAGTTTGATGGATCACTTATCACATTATTTTGGAAGTTCAATAGAATAAACAGAAATTTTTATGTTAAATATTATGCTTATATGGTATTAAGCCACAATTGGTTGTAATGAAAGTTAAATTTTTTAACTGCTATTTGAAATTTTAATTAGCACTCCAGGAATTCCTATAGGAGTAAGGGAAGATGCTTAGGGGATTCTTATCTGGACATGTTAATAAAGGGGATTGCTCTTGGTATGATCCAAAATAAAAACTCATGGAGAAATAATTAGCGATATATGTATGCAATTTCCAATAGATTATAATTTATCATGATTTATTGTAATGTTTCGTCAATTTCTGTTAAAAAATTTTGAATAAAATCCTTTATAAAAAGGTATATAAAAAACTAGACACTGATGATGGAATATTTATTCCGAAAACGTTTTGTCAATTCAACATAGCCCAACTGGGTTTTTTATATACCTTTTTATAAAGGATTTTATTCAAAATTTTTTAATATATGGTATACAGCCAAATACAGGAACTTTGTTTCCTTGTGAATTTCTGTTAAAGTTTTTTTGTCTGTGATTGTTTTTTTTTTTACAATATTGCAAACTTCTTTTCGTTTAGATAATCCTCATGACAGTTAAAATTAAAATGACTTATTCTTATATCACCAGGTCAAAAGAAGAGGTCATATATCATTTTTTAATGAGAGATGCTGTTACAACAAATGCTTTTAATTAATTTTCATCCATTGATGGTTACTTCACTTGTACACTTTTGTATTTCAAGCTGCACATTATTTTTAATATACCTTGTAATAGCTTCTTCCGTTGCAGCTCTTTTTACTCTATTTACTCTCTCTCATAGTTATAGTTTATTAAAAGTTTTCCAGAAATTTGAAGAAGAAGCGAAAAGATATAGAATAAACATAAACCAAATAAAAACGCAATATATGGAAATGAGAGTAGACATAACAAATAATAACAAATACATCAAAATGAAAGGAGTAGCCATAACGAACACGGAAACAGAAAGAAAACAGATAGACAAAAGATTAATGGAGGAAAGCAGAGCGATAGGGTCACCAAATTCACTACTGAAATGTAAAAATGTGTCAAGAACAGCTAAACTGTGAGTCTATGAGACAGTAATCAGACCCACAGTGATGTATGCTACCAAAATGTGGATTATGAACCAACAGGAATAAAAGTAAGTAGAAATCTGGGAAAAAAAAAGGTGCTCAGAAATATCTTCGGAGGAATAAAGACAGCAGAGAATATTTGGAGAAGACAAACAAATAAAGAAATAGTGAGGATGTATGGAAAACCAACAATTGTGGCAAAAATATGAGCCCAAAGAGCTAGATGGCTTGGTCACATTATACAAATGCCAGAGAATCAAAATGTTAAAACAATGCTAAAGGAGGGAGAAATGGGGAAAAAAAGAAGAGGACATCCAAAGAAGAAATGGTTGGAAGCAGTAAAGCAATACTTGTCAGAAATATGCATGAGAGATTGGAGAGAGAAAGCAAGGGACCGGAAAAAATGGAGGGACCTAATTAAGTATTTGGAAGCCAGAGGCCTTGATGCATGTTTGCAGTTTTCCTATTCTTTATCATTGAAAGTATTCCCTGTACCTATGTTTCTACTAACCACTGTTTAAAATTTTTCTCTTGTGTCTTTACATTCTTTGGGGATTGATTTTTGTTCGTTATTTGCTTTATTTGAGGTTCCTTCTTACATTGCTTATGTTCCATAGATCTATTTTCCTTAAGCAAAACATTTTGTTTTCTTATATTTGACTGTAAACTACTTGGAGAAACTTATCTGAGAAAAGATGGTATACTGCTGACAGATATAGTAGCCACTTTCATGAAATATTGTTTAAATTTGAGATTGGCATTTACACATTCTAATATCTTAATCCTAACCGTAATTCGTCACTTAGGGCTAAGATTTTATTTTTATCCTTTATTTCATCAACTAGTTCCCTTAAATACTTGTTTTCAATTTCAAAAACTAATTGTTTATCATTTTGGTTGTTTTACTTTCTGACAATATGTTATTTTTGTTTTATCACAAAACTTTATTTCTAGACACTTCCTTGCACAACTTTCATGATAACTTGTTAAAGAATTTATATACACATTTTCTGAGCACTTTTTTGTATTACATTTCATTTTGCCAGTATTTTTATTATTTTTTTTATCGTTTGACAATTGTCAAAAAAGGACAAGGTGGATTCTGCCTTGATGGAATCAACATGAGGGAGACTGAATAACTAAGGCATATATCTCAACACCAGAGATACAAGCTCCCAAAACTAATCATAAAAGAGAGAATAGAGGACCTCAGAGGACCTGGTCATAGGCAGTGTTTCTAATAGCAGAAGAATATCCGTGATCAGACAGGATTCAATTCACAGTACTCTTGAGAACGTCACAAAACCAGATACAGTTCATTGAAATTGTTGCCAACCTCCACAACAGTGGAGAAGGCTATCGAAGAAAAAGATTTACAGAAAATCCCATTTGTCACTAGAGAAAAAAACATACCAGTTCAAAATACTAAGGATGATGGCAGATGATCTAAGATAAATATCCAATCAAACATCCATAAGAACCCGAGAATATTAGTTATAAATACGCAATACACCAATATGCAAAGAAATACAGGAACAGAAGTTTGTACTATGATCATGAGCTAATAAACACACTGATCAATGCACCAGCAATAATGTCGAAATATAGTAGCCTGAACACCTGCTTAGGTGAAATAAGGTGAACTGACACTAGAAGAATGTAGAATGTAGAAAATGGGGCGGCCAATAGAGCCTGATACACTGCGACCTTTGCAGATCTATTGTGTTTCCCCCTTATTTTAAAGCACTTCATCTAGCTTGGTCCTCTTAATGAGACTCAACAGCCTTGATAGTGGCCTTTTCATGTAGCCTGGTGCTTCCGGTTTTTCCTCTCCGAGTTCTAGAAACCGCATTCGTGCGAGACCTTCGCAATGGCACAGAACGTGTAGAGCGGTTTCCTCTTCTTCCAGACAGAAACGACAGGTGTCCTCTTCTGTCAGGCCTATGAGACTCAGGTGTCTATTGAGTCTACAGTGCCCAGTGAGCAGACCCACTATCATTCTGACAGTCCTGCGCCTGTGCGAAAGTAAGTCTGCTGTAAATTTAGCCGAATGTCCTTTGATGAACTGTTTGGCCTGCCTCTGTCCTGGTGAGTTGTTCCACCACTCAAGAGACTTCTGTTGCACCCATTTGTGTATGGCTGCCCTTTTTATCGTATTTGCGATTCCAAAGAAGGGTTCCGGACCAACCAGTGGCGTAGATGCGCCTTCTCGGGCCAATTCATCGGCCTTCTCGTTGCCACGATGACCCTTATGTCCCGGCACCCAGGCAAGTGTCAACCTGTTTTGACTTCCCACCTGAGAGAGGACATCCAAACAGTTCCATACCAGCCATGAATCGACCTGTACCGAACTGAGAGCCTTTAGAGCCGCTTGACTATCCGAATAGATAACGATGGAGTCGTTATCTACATTTCGGCCGATTAGTTCCATAGCGCACCTATGTATAGCAGCTAATTCGGCTTGAAATACGGTCGCGTATGTTCCTAGACATACCCGGACTTCCGTCCTTGGTTTTATGCCATATATTCCAGCCCCCGTACCTGTATCCGTTTTGGAGCCGTCCGTATACCATATTGAGTTTGCTGTTAGCGGCGGACCAGTTTCCCAGTCCTCTCTTTTTGGTATTATAATTTGAAAATTTTTGTTAAAACTATACCTCGTAACCATTCGGTCTACAGGCATTCCTAGAACGGGGTCTGCCTTTATGTCCTGGTATAGCCTTAAGTTATCAGCTCCCTGCATCATACTTATTGGAGCTTGGCCTTGGATCAACCGATGTACTGTTGATCTGGCTTCACTCTGTATGTATATATGCAGAGGTGGTAGGTTTAGCAGAACTTCTAGCGCGTCCGTTGGGGCTGTTCTCATGGCTCCGGTAACACTCAAGCATGCAAGCCTTTGTGTGCTACTGAGCAATCGAATCGCCCCGGACTGTTGCGTTTTGTTCCACCACGCCACTGAACCATAAGTTATCATGGGCCTTATAACCCTTGTGTACAACCAGAGGTTCATTTTAGGATTTAACCCCCAATTCTTACCACACATTCGTCTACATGTGTTCAGGGCCATAGTGGCCTTCTGTGTGACTTTCTGAATGTGTGCATTCCATGTCAGCCTCTGGTCGAATATTACACCTAAGTACTTGGCCTGACTTGTGAATGGGATTTCTACTCCCTTGAGCACTAGTGGCTGTAAGCCTTGCAGTGCTCTTTTTCTGGTGAAGGGAACAACAGATGTTTTTTTAGGGTTAACCTTCAGGCCTTCTTCCTCACACCAGCTGTCCACAATCCTCAGAGCGACTTGAAGTCTCTCCGAAATTATTTTGGTAAAGCGTCCTCGGACTACAATTACCAAATCGTCCGCATAACCCAGACAGTAAAAACCCTCCCTGGTCAGTGTATTAAGTAGGTCGTCCATAAGCGTAGCCCACAGTAATGGGGATAAAACTCCTCCTTGTGGGCAGCCGCTTCCTGCCTTCGCTTCAATAGTGGCTTCACCTAACGAGGACACAATGATCCTGTTTGTTAAGGTCGCCTTTGTCCACTCGCATATGAAGGCAGGAACTCCTCTTCTTTTAAGCGCGTCCGTTACAGACTCGAAGGAGACGTTATTAAACGCTCCCTCCACGTCCAGAAACGTCGCCACCGCTATCTCCTTGTCATCTAGCGACTTTGAGAGCAGTCTGTTAAGATCATCCAGCGCCAAGTCAGTTGACTTTCCTGGCTGGTATGCATATTGGCGATCGCTAAGTGGATTCTCCATCAGCACGTCGTCCCTAATATACCTGTCTATCAATCTTTCCATCGTTTTTGCTAGGAAAGAGGATAGACTTATTGGTCTGTATGACTTGGGGGTCTGGTCCATTACCCTACCAACCTTGGGGATATATGTGACTTTCACCCTTCGCCATGCGGTTGGAATATATCTCCATGCCAAACTAGCTTTGAAGATCTTTGTTAGATGCGGGATGATCACATCCTGTCCCTTCTGTAGCAAGGCTGGATAAATCCCGTCCATTCCAGGTGATTTGTATGGCTGGAATTTATTGATGGCCCACCTGACTTTTTCCGGTCTCGTGATGTCGGTAGCTAATTTCCAGTCCGCCTTAGTAGGCCTTCTGGGATGAGCTACCTCTACCGAAGGATTATTGTCAATGGATGAGCTGGGAAAATGTACCTTGGTGAGCATTATTAAGCTTTCCTCCAGGGTTTCTACATACGTTTCGTCCTCTTTCTTCAAGAGGCCGACCTGATTCACAATACCATCCTTAGCCAGGACCTTGTGGATTCTGGAACATGCGGGAGCCTGTTCGACTTCCTCGCAGAACTTTCGCCACGAGTCTCTTTTGGCTTTTCGGATCTCCTTATTATATTGCGTCAGTTTTTCTCTATAAATGGCCCAGTCCTGGTTGAATTTGGCTTTATTGAATAGCCTTCTTACATCTGCCCTAAGCTTTTGTAAGTGTTCATTCCACCAGGGTGTGTTTTTCTTTCCTTTCTTTTCTCTCTCTGGACAATTCTCCTGGTAAGCGGCCAGAACAGCTCCCCTCACCGTTTCGACTGTCAGTTCGAGATCGTCCGTATCTTTTATGGTGCCGATTCCTCCCTCAAGAGACTTCTCGAGTGAGCCTCTATAGCCTTCCCAATCCGTCTCTCTCGGGTTCCTGAACCTTGCCACCATTCGAGTCGAAGTAATTAAATCAAATCGAATGTGCCTATGGTCGGAACATGAAGGTTCCTCTGACACATGCCAATTCTTTATAGTATCGTACGTTTTTTCACTGCAAAGTGTTACATCTAAGACTTCTTTGCGCGTGGCCGTAACGAAGGTAGGTTTATTTCCTATATTGGCTATTTCTAAACCCATGCTTAAGATGAACTGTAGTAAAGACTCACCTCGACTGTTGATGTTCGTACTCCCCCATGCCAGATGGTGGGCATTGGCATCACATCCCAGTATTAGATGAAGGTTCTCCCTTCGGCTGTAGGTTATAACGTCCTCTACTATGCCTGGGCGGAAGACCTTCTCTCCAGCGAAGTAGGCAGAACAGACCAACCATCTTTTACTACCTTCCTCGGTGGAAGCGGTTAAAATACCTGTAACAAAGTCTCCGGAGCAAAGATCCGGAATCAGTGTACAGTTTACTTCGTTACCATATACAATGCATGCTCGAGGTGTCTCTCCTTTCGCATCGTATAGTAACTTACCTTGTTGCGGCTTCAAGCCTGCAATCTTCCCTCCGTGGAGTCATGGTTCCTGCAGTAGGGCCAAGTCCAGGCCTTCCATGTCAAACCTTCTGCACAAAACCGCCGACGCAGCTTTAGCATGATGAAGGTTGACCTGCAGGACCTTTACTCTGCCTTCCTCTAAACTGAAGGCTAACTTTCGGGTTTTCCCGTGTCCTCTACCCCTTCCATGGGAGCGGCCACCCGCTCAGTGGCTTCTAGCCTTCTGGGCGGGTTTGTAGCACTCCCCTGCAAGTCGGTACGGACTTCTTTCGGGATTATTCCTTCTTTAGCTCCTTCCCTCGACTTATCATCCTTAGGGCGAGCCTTGTGTTTGGTCGAAGTGTTAACCTTCTTTGGCGCTGCTTTAGAGCTTTGCCCCTCTGAAGGTTTTACTTCTTTTCTTTTTTGCTTAGCCTTGACTGCCGAGGTTGCGGCAGTTACGCCTTGCAACCCCGATGGTCCGGCCTCTGCAACCTTCTTAATGTACCCATCATCCTTGACACGGAATTTAATTCTTCCGATGCCAAAGTAAGGACACATTTGAAGTTTGTTGAGTTCCTCAAAGGACTCTTTGTCCATTGAGAGGACCCATACCTGCCCTTTTTCTGCAGGTGTTTTGCCCAAAACGGTCCATATACGGGTGTTGAGCTTTCGGTTGCTGACCCTTAATCGAGTCAGCACACTTTCCGCCCCCAACCTCTTTCCGTCCTCGTCTGGGATGTAGACAGTGCAAGAACACGGCCTCTCGACTTCACTCTCGTCCTTAGCCTGGAGGCTTGCACCTTCCCAAGGCTTCAGAGTGGGAGTAGTGTCCCTGAGCCATTGTGCGCTTGCACTATCCGCGCACGTCATTACCAGGTAACCGGGCTTGAATGTGCTCTTTAGCAGCCTGATTTGCGGCCCTTCTTCTGGCGTTCTCTCCAGAGCCTCCAAGATGGATGTTTGCACTGCCTTAAGCTTTGTGGGTTCCATCCTGACTCCAGGGAAGCCATCACATACTACAGCCACCTTTGCCGAGCAAAGGGCTTGTGTAAAAGTCATTTCTGACTTCCTCGGCCTCTTTTTGGCTTCCGCTGGCGGCGTACTGTGGTCCGACCTTTGTCGCTTCTTTGTAGACTTTTGCGTAGCCATTTCCAGCTTTTGCTCCGCCTTCTCTTTAGACTTAGGGGGATTGTCCTTTTGTCGTCCAAGCACCTTGGTGAGGTTGGCCTTGATCACCGAGCGCTTGGCTTCAATGTAATCCTGGCCTTTTCCCACCAGATCCCTTACTTTCTTCTTGGAGGCCCCGGCCAGCCTGGCCTTAATAACCTCCTCGTCTGTCATTAGATCCACCTCCTCTAGGGAGGTGACTCTGACCGCCTTCCTTTTGGTCGGCTTCGCTATCTGTATAGTAGTGCCTTCAGGGCTTTCTACTACGGGTTGTTCGGGAATATTGGTTTCCATATTATTTTCCATATTGTTCCCACGAGTAGCTAGGGAATTGCAGTCCACTCGAGCAGAGCCCCGCATGCCCGAGTAAGGCTAATTACTGTGAGGTGTCGCCTGGTTCCTTACAGGAATCGCTCTCGACCAACTACGCATGGCCATTCATCCTTCGCCGCGATGTCTTCCAGCTTGAATTGCGGATTTTTTAAAAGCTGGTTTTCTCCATCTGGACTCCTCTGTCTGGGTTACCATTCCATAGCCAAAAGGTCCCCGTTTTTTGGCGCCGGGAATTCGCCATTCATCCTTCCGTGAGGATAAGGACTAGTCGGTGATGCATGCTGAGATGCAGTTGGGCTGGTCTTCTCTTCTAGTGGTATTTATGGGTGTCACCTATTTGGCGTCAGTGACCCCACCAGTGCCTCGCCGACAATTTCCGAGCTACGAGCTTCCTGTTGGGGTGTGAGGGGGCGGGAAGTTGGATAGGGTGAGTCGGCTACTCCTAGATAGTCTGTCGAGGAAGGCTCGAAAAGTGTGTGTGTGTGTGTCAGGATCTAGGGCGGGGTCCCCGCACCGGCAGACGCGTCTAATGCGTGGGACCCCACCGCCGCCGGGTTTTGGAGTTTGGCGACTGAGATTAGAGAAATTTGGAGTAGCCGTAGGGAAGTTGGAAGGGTAAACTAAAAGCTGAAGGCGAAGGCGCCGCAACTGTTCGCCTCAATTGCCACGCCTTTCTTGCGTCCAGCGGCGGTGTCCGGCGGCCACCCGGTGCACAGGCGCTGGACGCTTAGGGACTGTGTTTAGTTTCACTGGTCGTGCTCCCCTCACAATTTCAGGGACCAAGACCAGTTACTCGGCCCTCCCACCAACGTCGAGGAAAAATTACAGTCCCGGGGAGGGGAACTGACACTAACTAGCAACATAAGTTTTATCAGCAAATTTTCTAAATGCTTCTTTTTCTTCTTGTGCCACTCCTATCAGAGATTGGAAATCATCAAAGCTATCCTGACCTTGTTTACAGCTGACCTGAAGAGTTCATTAGTGGTACAGCCAAACCACTCTCTCAAATTACGCAACCATGACATTCTTCTACGACCTGGATTCTGTTTTCCTTCTATTTTTCCTTGCATTATATTTTGAAGTAATGCGTATTTATGTCCTCTCATCACTTTAAATGCTTTTAATGTAGATTTAAAAACATATTGTTTTATTTCTTCTAGAGCTTTACTTATTTTATTGGAATTATAAAACACTTGAACTCTTTGAGTGATACTCTGTTTTATTTTCATCTAATTCTTCTTGGTCATTTGTATGTTCATGGTATGGAAATATTTTTTTAATGTTTTCTGAATATCTCTTTTTAAGCATTTCTGTTTGTCTTACTCTCTTTGCAAACTTTACAAAGTTCTCAATACTTTCATACATTTCCATTTATGTCTTTGTATTATTTTTTCCATCCTCTTATGTCAATTCTATGATCTTTTTCAGTATCATCCATCTATACCTTGGGTTTTACCAGTTCTTCCTTTGTTGTGATCCATTTTCCCACATTTTGTGTTTGCAGACCTTAAAAATTTGTTAAGATACAATTAATGAGATTTTTGCTTTATTAAAGATAATAATCTCTTCATAGAATAAGTACATTATATTGTTTTTCTGTTTTTTTTTTGCTTTTCATAATGACACAGATGATTTCATAATGATTTTTTTTTATTTATTACAATAATTGTGAATCATGATGTTTACCACAAAATATAATGTGTTGCAGATGTGGTTTTTATCTTTTATGTGTATAAATTTAACAAATGTGGATATTTTCAAATTCAAACACCAACATTATTGCCAAATTACATCAATTTTGTTGATTAATCAGTTTGTTTTATTATAATATTCGTTATTTTCTTTTATGAATTGTCATTTTTTTCAACTGTATTTTACATACTTTAATGAAATAATGAATCATAATACTTTTATATTGTGGTGTTCCACATCAACTGTGGCTGTTATGGAATGTTTATTTGTGAATTTCCAATCCTCCCGCACAAAAAGAAGAAGTATATTTGTCATATTATGTGTTAAAAAGCTATTTTTATCTAACTCACAATACTGTTTATATGTGTTTATTTGAATGTGCCTAATCAGAGGGCATGGCTATTATTTTTCAGTAGTAGTCTTAAGCTATAGTTGATAATGATTCACTCATAATTTTGGTCACTATATATAGAACCAAACACATTTTTTAAGAATATTTTTCGAGCAATAGCTATACCAGAAGAATGGGGAGTATAATAATAATTCTGCTATTTAAAAAGGATAACAAAATAACAAGATGTGTGAGCCCAAGGAAGGGAATGGAATAAGTTTGATATCAACTACCACAGAATAGAAAGACTTACAGTCAATACCACTAAGAGATGGAAATAATAGCACAAGTATTAAAGAAGAACAGTCAACATTCTTTGACTTCGTTTCGTTAACTTATTAACTTTTTTTACTGATGAAAGGCAAGATCAGTTCCTGCCCAAAATCACAAACCAGGGATCAGAATTATTGCCAGAAATAAGACAATACGAAGTTAAATTAAGATATAATTTAGAAATGAAAAATAAAAAAATTGATCAAACTAGGTGGATAGGAAATAAAATTATCCAGGCTTTGGCCAAACTCTTTACTGAATACACCTACCAAATAAAAACCTCTTCTTAATGGAACAATGCAGTCATTGTTTTATTACACAAGCAAAGAGATATAACAGATGTAAAAAAACTACCCTTCTATCAGTTTACACTCACACATAAGTATATAAATGTTTCACAAAAATTATCAAAATAAGAATGGAGGCTAAGTTGGACTTCTCTCCGCCTAGAGAACAAGCTGGATTTAGATCGGGAAACAGCACTACCGACTACTTACTAGTGATAAAGAACCTGATATAGAAGTCTGCAGAATACAACAAACTGCTGGCACTGATATTCGTGGACTACAAGAAAGCATTCAATACCATAAACCAGCAGAAAATGTTAAACACATTGACAGAATGCCGAATAGACCATCGCTACACTAACATAATCAAATATATCTACCAAAATGCCACAACTAGCGTAAGAGTATCTGAAAAAAAAACAAATAAATTCTGTATGCAGCGAGGAGTACGGCAAGGAGACACCATCTCCAAAACTATTCACGACGACGCTTTTAGGACATATGTACATGTAAGAAGGCAGATCTGAACGAGTATGGTATCACCATAAATGGAGAGAAGCTCAGTCATTTGAGATTTGCAGATGACATCGTCCTTATAGCCGATCGTATGGATGTTGCAATAATAATGTTAGAAAAATTATATCACGCTTCCTTGAAAGTCGGACTAAAGATTAACACAAAAAAGATGCAAGTAATAACTAATCTGGTGCTAAATCGAAATATCGCTGTTAATGGAAGGGATATTATGCAGACTACATCATTTAAGTACATAGGACATAAAATTTGGTTGGGCAGAGATACTTAGGGCATGTGATGCGCAATGAGAAGTATCAACTAATTCAACTAATTTTACAAGTCAAGATAGAAGGCAAAAGATCTCAGGGGTGCAGAAGGACATCGTGGTTGAAGAACATCAGACAGTGGGCAGGAATGACTACCATACATCTATTTAGAGCAGCTGTCAACAAAGTGTACCAACGTGATTGCCAACATCCACAGAGGATAGGCACCAAAAGAAGAAGAAGAGATAACCAGACATGTGAGCTCCCACGTCGCATAGGATTAGCCTGGGCAACGTTTGGTCAATTAAACTATGTATTTAAATCAGACCTACCCATATGCCGCAAACGGAAAATCTTTGTGTGTTACCTGTAGGTACTCACTTATGGAGCGGAAACATTAACACTCACAAAAAACGCAGTGAATAAGATTCGCGTGACGCAGAGGGCTATGGAGCGCCAGATATTGGGTGTCTCTCTGAGAGACTGAATCCCAAATGAAGAAATACCTCGTAAAATAAAAATAATAGATGTTACCGAAAAAATCGCGTCGCTAAAACGAAATTGGGCAGGACACGTCGCCAGATTATCAGACAGCCGATGGACAAAACGTATTGTAGAGTGGAGAACAAAACAGTAAGCACTATGGAGCAGAGAACACCCACCATCCAGATAGACTGACGATTAGAAGCGTGTGCTTCTGAAGTGAATGCAAGTCACACAAGACAGAGACATATGGAAAGAGCTGAGGGAAACCTATATCCAGCAGTGAACGCGTACAGGTTGTTGATGATGATGAACATTTTTTTTATTAATTTATTCAATATATTGCAATTAATTTTAGTTCATTCAGTGTTGTCCTTATCTTCATATTTATTCTATTTAGTTAAGCCACCCTAATTGATTTTCCCCTTTTTTACAGATATACCTGATACCACAGTTTAATTTAAATGAACAATTTATATCTATCACACATTTTTCGTTGATCCAATATTTAATTCTCAACGGTTTTTGGCGCTTAATCGAAGTTCCGTTATCAAAACAGGATTTTCTATCTCTCTAATCTCATTCCGTCATGCCTTATCAATCCCACATGTATAAAAGTTCTATTTAAAGCATATACCTTGATTCCGATTTTTCAAATTTATTGTAGGGCAAATTATTTATGAAGTATCTGAAACGGATGTAATGAGTTATTGTTTTGAAAGTAGGTACGAGTAATAAAAATAATTGCTACCTTAGATAAGGCTGCGAGTGCACAGTGCAAGCACATATTTAATCAACTGTTAAAAAACATTTAAGAGACACAGTTACAATGAAAAATTATAAATAAATTTATATATTTATATATATATATATATATATATATATATATATATATATATATATATATATATATATATATATATATATATATATATAGTTTGAGTTTAGTTCTTGAACCTTAATATATATTTTTTTAGTGGATTTTCTTGGGCTTAGGTTCATAAAAAAATTTGATTTGATACTAAGGCATTTTCATATATTTTTTCGACGTTTCGGCAGGAAATCCATGCCTTTTTCAAGAAGTAATATTGACTAAAAAAACATTTTATGACAGACATAATACGATTTAAAAGTTAAACTTTTGACTTACCTTTTAAACTTTTTAGTTAAACTAAAGTTAAACTTTTTACATGCTTGGTAAGTCAAAAGTTTAACTTTTAAATCGTATTATGTCTGTCATAAAATGTTTTTTTAGTCAATATTACTTCTTGAAAAAGGCATGGATTTCCTGCCGAAACGTCGAAAAAATATATGAAAATGCCTTAGTATCAAATCAAATTTTTTTATGAACCTAAGCCCAAGAAAATCCACTAAAAATATATATATATATATATATATATATATATATATATATATATATATATATATATATATATATATATATATATATATATATATATATATATATATATATATATATATATATATATATATATATATATATATATATATATATATATATACACTCCGCGTCATAGAAAACGGGCCACCCCAAATATTTTTAAAATATTTTCGAACTTATTATTTATTGCTACAAAATTAAGCATTTATTCTTTTGTATATTGAATCAATAACTCGTTTAATATAAAATTTCATCATTATAGTAAAACATCAATCGAAAATAAAAAAATTAAGAAAAATAGGAATTTTTTTGAAAAAATCAACCAGTTTTTAAAACAACAATGAACTGTATATTTACAAAAAAAGCTGGTATCCATTTTCAGTAATGGGTATTGCCACCTCGATTCTGGATGACACTCCTCATTCGATTTGGCATGGAATTTATAACGTTTTGGATATCTCTTTGAGGAAAAGCGGCCCATTCATCAATGAGTGCCATCTGAAGCTCTACAGGTGTTGTTGGAGCAGGTATGCGACGCCTAACGCGACTTTTTAGCAGGCTCCATATATGCTCAATAGGATTGAAATCTGGACTTTGAGCAGGCCAGTCTATTTTTGGAATACCAACCTCGTCAAGGTACTCCGTTACTATCCTTGCCGTGTGTGGTCTTGCATTATCCTGCATTAGCAGGAATTTGTTGCCAGTAAATCCAGCATAGGGCATCACGTGATGTTGTAAGATTTCCGTTATGTACCTTACTGCTGTTAACGCACCTCTGTCGATCACGACGAGATCCGTATGCGCATCAAAAGAAATCCCTCCCCAAAACATTACTGAACTACCACCAAAAGCAACCCGTGGTGCCAAGTGCAACCAGCGAAACGTTCTCCAGCCCGTCTGTACACCTTACTGCGTCCATCTTTACCATAAATAGCCATTCTACACTCATCCGTAAACAATACTTTTTTCCAATCGTCTGCTGTCCAATTGATGTGCTCAAAATCGAGTCTTCGTCTTTTGTGAGCTGGAGAAAGTAAGTGCCCTGTTGCTATCAAACCTTGCTCCCTTATCTTCGCCGAATAGTAGAAAGGCTGATTGCTGGTCCTTGAGCTTGCTGTAAATGGCCTTGAAGTATTCTAGCGGTTTGGGTCTGATTCCGTAATGCAGCAAGAATGACGACGCGATCTTCCCTAGCGGTTGTTTTCCTTTTTGGACCTGTACCAGGTCGTCGTTGGTACGATCCTGTCACAATAAATCGTTGCTGGGTCCTTTGTGCAGTCGAACGAATAACATTCAATTGTCTTGCAACTTGTCTTTGACTTAATCCACTTCCCAGTAACGTTACAATTTCAACCGATTTTTGAAAATTCTCCATCGTTATTAACTCAAGACTACTTCACACTAAGTCGGCTACTGTAATACTGAGATGAGTTTAAAACTCATTAGAACCCTTTACAATATCATACATTTCTCAAAACAATCGCTTCCTCGAAAATTGATCAAGTTGTAAACAACTTTTTTTCAAAATTGTTTTGTTTTATAGGTTCTATGAATATCCTTAATCCAGTTACATGGTCGGTTTGCTTTCGTAACAACCCATTTAACTTAAATAACCCAAGACACATTAAAAATAAAATAATATTAATTCAATATACAAAAAAATTAATGCTTAATTTTGTAGAAATAAATAATAATTTCGAAAATATTTTAAATACTTGGGGTGGCCCGTTTTCTATGACGCGGAGTATATATATATATATATATATATATATATATATATATATATATATATATATATATATACATATTGGAATATAAGATTAATACTAATACAAAAATTAATATTAAACTCACCAGGCTTCCGGATTATTACCGCGCCGAGCTTTCGACATCCCCTCTGATGTCCTCTTGTACCGAGCCCCCAGACACTACTACACTGATCACTAATAGTACTACTAGTAACTAGTGATTCGTGATCAGTGCAGTAATGTCTGTGGGCTCAAGAGACTGCGATAAAAATCATATTCATTTTTATTCTAAATTAGAAACGGGTATTTATTTGAATATCATCAATTGCAAACTCGACTATTTTGGTTACTCGACTAGGCAATATCAAGATGGGGTAATATGAAATTCTTCACGTGCCTTCTCCGCCACGGAGGTTGGTAATCATCATTGATATCCATATCTTTAAGGTCGCTGCACGCAACAATTATTTTATTGAATTGCATCCGAATCATCCTCCGAAATTCCTAAACCAGAACATTCTTCTTCATCTTATGCTACGTTTACCTTGAATATTGCCCTGTATTATCAACTGAAGGTTGGTGTATTTTTCCCCACGGAGTATATTATGTCCCAAATATTGAAGTTTTCTCTCTTTGACGGTGTCAATATTTCATTGTCTTTCTTTATTTTGCGCAAGACTTCTTCATTAGTTACTCTATCTAAGATATATTTAAAAGTCTTCTATATGTTCACATTTCAAAAGCTTCCAATTTATTCCGGTAACGTTTATTAAGAGTCCATGACTCTGTACCATATAAAAGAACCGGAAAGACATAACACCACATAATTCGTACTCATAATTTCGGACTTAAATCTCTGCTACATAGTATTTGTTTCATATTTTTAAATGCGCTTCTTCCTTTTTCGATCCTCGTTCTTATTTCACTTGAATAGTCCGTGTTTCGCAATTTCCATTGTACACAAGAGAGATACCTTTAGGAATATTCAAAACGATCAAAAATATCTACCAAAACAACACAATAAAAGTAAAAGTAGAAGAACTAACTCACCCTATTAAAGCTGACAATGGGATAAGACAGGGAGATTCCTTGAGTCCTCAATTGTTCAACCTGATTATGGATAAAATAATAAAAAAAGTAAGAACTAAAAAAGGATACCAAATGGGAGAAAAACAACTTCAAATAAACAGCTACGCAGACGATGCAATACTACTTTCTCAAAGAGAAGATGATTTACAATGTATTTTGTACCAATTTAGTATAACCGCCAGAAAATTTAACGTGTTAATTTCCCTAAAAAGACAAAATGCATGGTTATAACAGCAAATTTACTAAGATGTAAATTGGAGCTGGAAGGTCAGATAATAGAACAAGTGATGGAGTTGGAATATCTAGGCGACACATTATATAGCTACGGAAAGCTCGAAACAAAAGTAGAAGATCAAGTTAGAGCAAACAGAGCCGCAGTTTGTCTGAATGAAACAATGGAGAAATAAAAATATCGGGAAAAAAATTAAAGGCAGAATTTACAACACATCAGATCAATAATGACATATGCGACAGAAACACGACCTGACACAAAGAGGACAAAAATAATGTTAGAAACAGCAGAGATGAAAACACTTAGAAAAATTGATGGTAAAACACTATGGGACAGAGCTAGAACTACAGATATACGACTTAGATGCAAGGTGGAGAATATCAAGGACTGGGTAAGAAATAGATTAGAATGGAATGATCATATAAGTCGAATGACAAAAATAGAGTTGTAAAGACGGCAAGAGACGGTTCCCTAATAGGAAGACGATCAGTAGGAAGACCACGAAAACGATGGAACGACAACTTACTGGAGGCACATTGAAAAACAGACAGAGTAATGTCTACATAAAAAGAAGAAGAAGTTTATTTTTAAAGATGTTAATACTATTTGCCGATATGGTGTCTTGATCCAAATTGTTCCAGATATTACATATTGTTCGGCAAGAAGTTCACTTTGGACCTTGCAGTAGTCTGTTCTCTCTTTATTTTGTAACGATGGTCTCTTAATCTTTCGTCTTGATTTAAAGTGAATATGGTGTTTAGGTTCTCAAAATTAAATTTTAAAATACGGAAGGACATAATTAGGTCACCTCGAAGACGGCGCTGCTCGAATGTCGTAAGATGAGCCATGGATAGTCTAACTTCATAATTAGGTCTTACACGGCTGTATGCCAGTCGCGTGGCTTTAAGCTTAACATTTTCAAGTAGTATTTTATCGCAACTGAGATCTGGACTCCACACTGGCCCGACAAACTCAAGAATAGGTCTGGCTTATATTGAGTAAACTTTACTAACAGGGATTAGTGATATACGTATAAACATTTACGGATCAAAAACAGTTTCGAGTTTACACGTTTACACACCGACGCTATGTAATCAGACCAATTTAAGTCACTATTAATTACCATTCCTAGATCGTTGTGTGAGGTTATCGAGTTTAAGGGATCTTCATTAATAAAGTACGGTAGAGATGGGTTATTTTTGCCGATATGTAGAACAACACATTTTTCAATGTTAAGCGGAAGTAACCATTCTGAGGACCATTAATAAGCGGAAGATCCTAATCCAATTACTGATCCTTGTGGGACTCCACTATTGACTGGCTTATCTAGTGAGTAGTCTTCCCCAACACGAACCCTGAGGTATATGTCGGATAGAAAATCTTAAATCCAAATGTTTAACTTTTCGCGGATACCATAGTGATCTAATTTAGCAAGTAATCGACATTTTGGAACACGGTTGAAAGCTTTGGAGAAATCTAAGTAGACTACATCAACAGGATGCCGATTGTTTAAAGATAATGACCAATCATTTATACAATGAAGTAAGATTGTGATCGGTGATAAAGCCATGCGGTGAGGGATGACATTTTCTTGAAGGAGAAACTCATAGCTTGCGAAATAATGGATTCCATGACCTTGCGGACAATAGAAACCAGGCTGATTGGACGATAATTATTGCAATCAATTTTATTTCCTTTCTTGAATATAGGAGTAGCCGAAGCCAATTTCCAGAACGAGGAGAGAGAACCTTGATTAAAAGAAGCATTCATTATGAGAGATATAGAGATGGCTACAAATTCTGCACATTTTTTGAGGAAAAAGGTGGTTAGTCCGTCTAATCCATGTGATGACTCATTGTGTAATTTCCATAAATGATGTTTAATTGCATCCGGTGTGAAAGAGATGTTATCAAGAGTTGTAGGGAAACGTGGACATATTATTTGAGGAATGTTATCGTTAGGTTCATCTGTAAAAACCTGGGAAAAAAATAACGATAAACATTCCGAAGATCAAATTCTCTTTTTAAATTGGCTGAAATATTGTAACTTTCGAATTTTTATTGTTTTCGTTATTCGGTGTAAACCTATTTCATTTCTTATTCGATTAACCCAACTTCGCCGTAATATTTGTCGGTAGATGCACATCTCGAATATTTATTAGTGTCTCTGTAAAGTATCCAACTCTCCATGCCAAACAGCAATGTGGCTTCTTATGCCATACAGCAAGGTGGAGAATATGAAGAAACGTATTAATCTGATTTTAAGTTTTAACGTAATTATGTCTATTAATGAGAATTTTCTTTAGTTTATAGAAGGCGGTTCTTTCTTAGTTATCGTAACAATGGATAACTCCGTTTTGCTAACAACCAGAAGTTTTGTAAAAAACTTATACAGAAGTAAAACACTTCACATTTGTATTTAGGTATAAAACATATAATTAAAACTTTTAAAAAGTGCCATCAAAATTTATACAGTAGCTAGCATAACGTGACGTTTTCGATCTCGATCAGATCATCTTCAGTGCCTTCTTTTGTAATTGAAGCTAACACTAAACTTCGTTGGTCTGTGTCGTTTTAACTGACAAGAACCACGTGTTCGAGCACAAGTCGAGCAAAGAAACATGTTGCTCTTTAAGTATTAAATTTTTTTCCAATGTCATCGACCTAGAGTCACATTAGAATTTAAATTTGGAACAATGTAAAACCATATATTGATGTCACAGCTACAATTTTAGTGTTAGCTTCAATTACAAAAGAAGGCACTGAAGATGATCTGATCTAGATCGAAAACGTCACGTTATGCTACTGTATAAATTTTGACAACACTTTTTAAAAGTTTTGATTATATTGTAGCGAGATTAAATAAAACGAGCGGTTCGAATTTATATAAATATATTTATTTATACGTTTACAGTTCAATAGTATCTTAACAACTAAACTTAACTCATAGAAGGCAGGCTTATATATAAAAGTAATTATGTACTAGAACATTCTGGAGTATCCCACCTCTAATTCGCCTATTTGACGGCTAGATCCCTTCCGCGCTCCAGACATCGCTCGAAAGTTCTCGGCGCTTTCGAAATGCAACCGTTACATGGGCCACGCCGAATGCATGTTCGTAACAATATGTTTTATACCTAAATACAAATGTGAAGTGTTTTACTTCTGTATAAGTTTTTTAAACGATGGTATACAGCCAACTACTGGGATTTCCCATTAATTTTCATTTTCAGAAGTTTTGTCTTAGAAGTATTAAGTTTTAGCCCAAATTCATCACATGCTTCGCTCACCCTTTTTATAAGTCGTTGCAACTATTTTTCACTGGAAGCAATCAGTACCATGCTATCATGTCGTCTGCATATCTGAGATTGTTGACATTAATTCCGTCGATTTTAATGCCTTCTTCTTCATCTAAGGCTTCTTTAAAAATCAATTCGGAGTAGATATTAAAGAGTAGAGGTGATAAAATACCTTGCCTCACTCCACATCGTATCTGCGCTGCTTCCGTGGTATTCTGACCAATTCGTATGTTTGCACATTGATGCCAATACAAATTCTTGATACTACAGAGGTTTTGTCATCAATTTCCACCTGTTACAAGGCATCTATCAGTTTGTCGTGGGTGACCTAGTCATAGGTCTTCTCGAAATCGATAAAACACATATTTATATACCGGTTGTTCTACATCTCTATATCTTTGAACCATAATCTGCAAACTAAATAATGCTTCTCTGGTTTCAAGGTTGTTTCGCTTAGTTTTACCTATATTTTGTTGTAAATTTTCGAGTGCAATATTCTTAAGAAAATTTTTGAGTAGGTACATGAGTCATCAGACTTTTGGTACGATGATCGCTACATTGTTTAGCGTTTATTTTTTTCGGTATAGTTACAAATGTTGACAGTAGCCACTGTGTTGGTATATTCCTCGTTTCGTATATATTTTATTAAAGAGGTTTAGAAGTAGTCCAGGCGGGATCTGTTTTGAATGTGATATAAAAGTTTTCAAATCGCTCCTACCAACGAAAAAATAGTGGAACGGAATGGCATAGATGTGAATATCAGTATGTGATATCAAACTGAGGCAAGGCGGTAATTTGAATAGAGTTAGTTCAGAACAGGCCTTTATTGATTTTTTAAACTACATTCCCCGCATTTATTGACTCCTCTGCTTTTCAGAAAAGAAGTGATACGCTGATACATATATATTTTTTCTTTTCCAATTTCCAATTTGTTCCAAGTCCTTTAAAGTGCAGTATCCTACCTGCTGTTTTATTTTTATTTATAACGATGACAAACAACACAGGATCTTCACATATTGAGTTTTATTTTTGCACACATTGAGTGCGTTATCTATTTGTAATTATGTTTGGAATTCAGTTTTTATGTACTTCGCGTATTACGAGAATAACACATTATGAGTAATTGTTTAGATTGTGCTATGGTTCAACGAATTGACCCACATGTTTTTACAAGGATTTTTTTTGTTAAAATTTTATTGTTTGATGTAAAGATATAGTTGGTTTGTTTAGAAAGGAATGGACCCAATTTTATCAGTTAGAGATTCATTTACATTTACAGAAAATAAATCAAACAGAGTTTTTTGGCATACGATCCTTGAAACTACCTGCCAAAATATTAAGCAATCATACACTTTGCGCGAAATATAATCTGGACAACTAGTTTTTAACTTTAAATATTTTATTTTTAATGTAATAGGGGTATGCGCACAAATCTACGTACCTATATATCATAAACATAAAAATCCTAATAGAAAATGTGAAAACGAATACAGTCTTCCACTCTGCGTTATAGATTACGAAAACATTTTTAGGATCGTCGAAATATGGTACATGGGAGAGACATTAACCAATAAATAGAACTACAGGTACGGAATATTGCTCTTCTCAGAGCCTTCTCTCAGTCCTAACGCATTCTTGTGCTTTAGGCATGTCGAGAATTATTGCATGCAATTTGAGAGAAAGTTGACATTTATTGTATTGTATTAGTCAAATGTGAAAATTCATGTGAAATTCAAGTTTTATCTACTATTTCTACTTATTTTGAAGCAATTTTCTATCACTTCCTCTCCCACGGCAACTGATACTTCCTCCAAAGTAAGAATCCTGGTCTTTGTTTAGATTCATCTTCAAGCCTATTCTTTCTGAAACATTTCTTAATTCTGAAAGCAATTCTGGTATCTGGTTGAGTTCGCTACCAATTATGACAATATAGACACAAAGCGGAGTTGATTCAGGTATCGTCCGTCAATATTTAAACCTTTTTCTCTCAGTTTAGCTGCTTTAAAACGTCCTTTAGGGTCAATGTGAATAACTTCGGAGTAAACTTGTCCCACACCTCTCTGAATTTGTATTGTGTTAGATTTTGTGTTCTCATCTATTTTTATTTCTAATGTAGCGTTTTGTTATATATGCTTTAGCAGCTTCTTATGTCTTGAGTGTATCTTCGCGTTATTCATTACTTCAAATACGGTCTACAGTTCGACTGAATTAAAGGCTTTGTCACAGTCAACAAAACAACTAAGTATAGTGGAACATTGTAAGCGTTGCATTTTTTTATCATTGTTCGGATGTTCTGAATCTATTCTATGGTCCTATAATCTTTGCGGAAACCTGCCTGTTCTGGAGGTTGATAGCTAACGAATTTGAGAGATAGTCTATTAGGAATAATTATTGTGAGAGTTGTGCAATAAAATGAGTTGGACATTTATTAAATTAAAAAATAAAGGGCTCAAGCCAGCACTTAGACGGATTACCTAGTTGATTTCTACTTTCGATGTTAGTTCATTCTTAACTTTTGTTCTGGTTTTGTTCTTTGTATTAATACAGTATAACGAACACGGTTATTACGAGTTTTAGCTTATAACGAGGTACGTTTAGATGTCCCGTGAAATTTCTATTGAACTATAACCCTCTATAGTGAGGTAAATTTGGTTATAACGAGATAAAATAAGAAAAACGTGATTTTTACGTTTTGGCCCGGCCGTAGCTATAATACTCTTTTTAACTGCGCCGCCCGCAATAAAATTCTTACAATTTATGATTCTTAGTTGGAAATTTACAATTTATGATTCACAAGTGTCATTGTAGGGTGTTGACCATTCACACCTAATAAGGTCCTAATAGACAAGATGTGGAAAGTGTTTTAAAGGTTGTCAGAAACTTTATCCAATGAAAAAACGCAAATGAAGAAGCATAAAATTGTTTCACATCTTTAGAAAATATGATAGATAAAATACTGGACAATTTAAAGCAGTCAAAAATGACAGACTTCTTCCAATTGCAGACGCAGTAGTTTATATTATTCTTGAAAATACGCTTTATACAGACTTACAGAATACAGATTTTTTGTTTTAACGTATATCATTGACAATAAAAGTAAACAACTCTTTTTTGTTTTAATGTATTTTATTGACAATAAAAGTTAACAACTTTTTTTCAAAAACTCCATTCAAACAATATTTATTAGCATCTTATATTGCTCCGAATGGCTTCACTATAGAAAGTTAATGTTTTAGAAAACTACATATTCATATGTATGCACAGTATTATTGTTGTTGGATGTAACGAGATCCGCTTATAACGAGGTAATTAGTCAGGCATTTCAGTTCTCGTTATAGAGGGAGTCTACTGTACCTTTAATTATCTTTTTCATCTTGCACGGCTGATTTTTCTCCTTTAGTAATTCTGACACAATCTGAAGCTTTAGTCAAATGTATAAAGCACATATGCAGGTTTATTATATTACAATGCTTTATCGGTAATTTTTCTGGCTATGGATATGGCGTCTATTATTGACCTATTTTGTCGAAAACCTTGTTGTTTTTCACTACTTGTGGATTCTTTATTTATTTTATAGGTAAATATTCTTGTTAATAGTTTGTGAGTTGTACTCAACAATATATTGGTACTGTAATTGGTAGGATCTTTCCTGTTTCCTCTCTTTTGTTTGGTATTGTTATACTCCTTCACTGGTCTGATACACACTGACTATATTATATTATTTCCTGAAAAAGCTTCTCTATGTTTTAGAGCAGGGTTCTGAAGCCTTTTCTGTTTTTTTTTAATTTACATTTTTGATTTTTTTTTATTTACGTACTATTCTAACCTGATCAACAATTAGATAAATGAGTAAATTTGTTCTAACCTAATTGAATTAAAGTTGTTCCTAAATCTTGTAGCACAACAAACGTTGGATATATTTGAGGCACACCAAATGAACGGGACGCGTTGCTCAGAATCGGAGGAGATATGGGCGTGGTTCTTTAGAGATTCTTACTAGCTCAGGAATAAAAGAAAAATTAAAAAGAAAAAAAATTAGGAAGATGATAGCTACTAGAGCTAAACCAGATATATGGGATACACAATACAAAGAAGACAGATTATCAAACTAGTAAGAATTATAAATGGAGGCATGGAAGAATTATTATTGACCTTTTACACCAAAAAAAACTCATATAGTAGTCATTTAAAGGTGAAGACCGAACACCAAAACGAATAATAAACTTGAAACGAACAGGAAGAAGAAAAACATGTCGCCTAGAAGACCTGACAGCAAGTGATAGCCAAGGCTGTGAATGAAGGAGATCTGAGAGAGAACAGCTGGGTGGATAGAACACTATGGAAATGAAAAGCGACCACATTTTATGTGAACATGAGTGGTATACATATTTGTCTTCTAAATTAATAAATTATTCTCTTTCATATTATTAAATTCTTAAAATACGATCACCCGATCTTTGATTTGTTCGTCTTCCCCCCCCCCTTCTAGTCGTAATGGAGGAGTCATCTGAGGAATCCCAGATGACTCCTCCATTGAATCTTGAAAAAGATTCTGCTACCAGATCCATTATTTAATCTTCTAAATGCTGATTTGTACGTCATATCTAAGGAGCTTTCTCTTTTATATACCTGCAAATTCTCATATCTACTGCTTTATTGTGACCTTAACATAACTTAAATGTGACTATCAAATATGTATGCGCTTCTTCTTTAGTACCTATTTAGTATTCTTTTTGTTCTGTATTCCCTAGTTTCTATATATATTTGAACTTTTTTTTATATACAAACATTTTTTATATAAAAACACCAAGGCTCATTTATGTTACAGTTAGTGTCACGGCTAAGTATATCGCGAATAAAATCTGAGATAACCAGTTTCCGGACCTTTCTTACAGTCTACCTAAAGTGTACAATATCTGATAATAACATGATAAATATTTTTATATTTTGAAGTTAAATATACAGGGCGAATTGAACCTTAACACCAATATATTTATATTGTAACGTGTTTAATAAAACTAGCGGCTCTAATTTATGTAAATATATTTGTTTATAACCTTACAGTACGATAATATCTTATCACCTTACTCACTCAATAAGAACGCTGCATTTATAATACGAATACATTATTTACTAGAATAATCTACAGTAGTCCACATCTATTCTATATGAACGCCGCTTCTCCGTACCTCGGTCGATACATCTGGAACATTCAGTTATGTGTCATCATTGCTCTGAGATGTAACGGTTATATGGGGTACGTAGAAATTAGCTTGTTCGTTACACTGCTCGTCACTTAGATCTGAGCGTCCCGATCAGCAACTCTATATGTAGGCTCAGGATGGCGGAATCTACAGGACTCTCCAGCTCTGCACTTCAGGAAGAAATAACAGTCTAATGTCTTTGAAGGACACGATCTAGTCGGGTTAATGCAACAGACAGTAATTCGTACCTCGGTTTCTTGGAAGATCAATTCAAGCATGCTTCTGACTATCTCCCAATCTAGATTTTCTAGTGCATGACCTATCTTTGGTAAGGCCAAATTCTTGATGTCATAATTGCACACGATTTTCTTCAAATTAGTTAGAGCACGCCATATGTCCTCGTATCTTGCTCTGTCTGTATAAAACTTCTTGGTCACCATGTACAGCAAAGATCGAGGACCATCTTCTAAGTGCAGTATTCTTCCAACTTTAGGCTGCTGACTTATCAACTCGTCCAAGCGACAGAACTTCGTATTGAATACTGACGAGTTTTCTTTAGCCATCTCGAGGTCTTGGGCAACATAGTGAGCTAGAGAAACGTTTTCCGGAACACTAAAAAGATCCTGTTGAATCCATAATCCCTTTATTCTCTTTTTAATTTCATGCGGACTTTCCCATTGTCTTTTTGGGTTAGGAGACAAACTTCGACGACATTGTGGATTAAAAAGCCAAAAAAGATCACCTACTTCAAAGCTTTCATTCTTGCATCGAGAATCATATTGATCTTTCATTCTGTTACTGGCTAACGGGATGTGTTGTTGGGCAAGTTCATGAATGTTGTTCATTGTTAACTTCAAGCGGTCGACATATTCTTCGCTTGCAACATGTTTTTCGAAAGGTCTGCAGCCAAACTCTAAGTCGCAGGGCAAACGAACTTCACGACCCAACATCAGGCAGGTTGGAGTCTGGCCTGTAGTTTCATTCACGGCCGAGGGGTAGGCCATTAGGAATAAATGAATGTGCTGGTCCCAATCACTTTGATGTTCGGGTACAACTTTGGACAGGTGTTTACCCATCATTCGATTCATCCTATAGACTATTCCATATGATTGAGGATGCAGGGGTGTTGTTCTGATCTTATTAACAATTCAATTTACAAACGTTTTGGAAGAGGGTTCACTCGAAGTTTCACCCTTGGTCGGAGTGAATTTTCAAGGGAACACCAAATCGGCTGAAGAATTTTTAACAAGTACGTCTGCAACGTTAGCAGATTCTTGATTTGGTATCGCAAGACCTCAGTCACTTTCGTAAAATAATCCATGGCTACCAGGATATATTTGTTTCCATCGTTCGTTTCTGGAAATGGACCTGCAATGTCGATTGCTACTCTTTCTGTAGGACTACAAACATTGCACTGTTTCTTGGGTTTCATGGGGTTTTTTATCAACTGGACCATTACTGGTTGCATACAGTCTTCGTAATACCAAAGTGTCGACCTGGTTCATCGTCATGCAACTGACGCAATACTTCTGACACTTAACTTTTCGTTTTACAATCAACTGAAGCTTAGATTCTGTACCATCATCGTTCTCAAAGGTTCTATAACTTTTGACAGTTCCATTAGCTCCAGTAGGACTTGAATTTTGGACTACATGTACTAATGTCTGGCCAAGAATATATCGTATCCTCCATATCTATAAGTAAAGGGAAGCGGTGCTTCTCCCGCTTCCAGGGACCGCATGCCTCTGGTAAATCATATTACTTATTGGCAAATATTATTTAGCCCTTCTCGATTATTAATTAGTGTTACCTCTCCGTGTATTCCTTACTTATTATTAAATTAAATAACTATACGAAAAACTAGTTCATAACTATAGTTTATTGATTGTTGATATGTTATTACTCTTGGATATGCACCACAAATGATCTTATAATACAAACCTGAACTACGTCGAATATTTTACCTGAACTACGATATGTTGATTTAATTTCTTAACCAGTACTTCTCAATTGTTACAGTAGCGGGAAAAGCACCAGCTAAAGCAGGATGGACACAAGAATTTGCAGAAAAACTGGTGGCTACTATAATAAAAAATATCCAACTTAGTATAAAACATATACACATCAGGTATGAAGACAAAGTTACGAATCCGAAATTTCCATTTTCTTTTGGTGTTACATTAGACCAACTTATAGTCGAAAGTACAGATGCCAACTGGAAAAAGACTATCGCAGATGATATCATCAAAATTTACAAGGTAAGTTGTAAAATTTACAATAATTTGTTGTCTCTAAATCACTAGTTTAACTGTTATTTTGTCATATATGTCATTTTTGTACTTATACAATGGCGCTTTAAAAGCATAACGGATTGAAGATCCGTTATGCTATGAAAAATGTATTTGTTATTTTCTTATATGGTATTTAACAGAAGAGTAGAAAGTGACCAGAAAGAGTTATAATATGTCGACCATGTTTTAAACAATACAAAATGTGCCCGGGTAGAAGAATATCACTATGGCTAAAAAATGTACATCAATTGTATGAAATAAGCCAGCTTATGTCAAATGCCCCCGAAATGACATCAAAATTATTATTTGTGACCTAAATTCTTAGATTGATGAAGAAGCAAATATTAGATTACCAAGGTGAAATGGACATAGCCCGATCTCACACAGAACCAAATCGACCATGCTCTTATTGATAGTAGACACTTTTCTAATCTCCTAGATGTTCACAGTTATAGAGACGCCAACGCGGATTCAGACCACTTCGTGGTAAGAACCAAACTACACACAAGAATACCATATGTAAAGAAGGAGAGGTGTAAAAGCAAAGAGATATACACCTCTTGAAAGATGGATAAACGGTGGAAAGATAGCAGCAGATCAATGATCTCAACAACAGATCAATGATCTCAATAACAGATCAATGATATCATAACTACTATGGATACAGACCGCATGCCCACAATAAACCAGGAATGAGATATATGTAAAGAAATCGTAAAACAAGCAGAAAATCAAATCCTAGGCATGGAAGAATTGTCTAAAAAGTACTGGTTGATTAAATGTTGAATATGAGTTGAATGTTAAATGAGCAAGCTACAAAAAAGAAGAACCATGCATAAGGGCTTGTGCAACAAAGGATCAACTGTCCAATCTTATAGAGGAAGCGGAGCTTAAAAAGATGAGAAACGTGTTCAGAAGAGACATAAAAGTAAGTTTGAGACTAAAATGTTTGAAGAACTGGAAGTCATAAGAAATTATTACGAGACCAGAAACTTTATAGAAAGATCGATAGTGTAAGAAAATAATTGAAACCGAGATTAAATGTGTACAGGGACAAGAATGGAAATATAACAAGCAGAAAATCTTTAAGAGATGATTGGAATTTTGTTAAGGATTTGCTGTGCATTAAGTTTCATAGTGGTCTATATATGCAATTAAACCTTAAACTAAATGAAAATGAAGTCGATTCACCCACCTTACAGGATACTAACAAGGCAATCGAGAAAATAAAGAACAACAAAGTTCCAGGAAATCAAGAAATATCTGCATAACTCTACAAATATGGAGAACACTTAACAAAATCCACATACTCTGAAGACATCATGGGTGAATATCACAGTGGATTCAGACCTGGTTGGTCAACAATTGACCAGATATTCGTATTTAGACATATACTTACCATGGTATAAAAGCATGGAATTTGATATCGACACCTTCCACCTATTCGTAGATTTCAAAGCAGCGTAGCAGCAACATTTGCTACCTAAATGTCCTTATAGAGACTACGTTTCAGGGCCAGCAACCCTAGTGTTCCTTAACAACCTCATTTTACTTGTGGAAAGTTATAAGAGCTGCAGAACTGAATAACCGAGGTACAATATTTAATAAATCTTCCCAGATATTGATCTATGCAGAGGACTTGTACAAGTACTCGTATTTTTGACAGTTAAGTCTACCAGGATTTTTGAAGCGAAGCTTCTATACCTGCCAATACTTCTTCGTCCATTTGGTGACTTATCTCGTGCTATTCGTACTATCCTATCCTCTGCCATTCTACTAATGTGTTCGTTCCACTCCTGTTTCCGTTTTGTCACCATTTTGCCATCCATGTATGTATTCTATATTGCATGCTCTTCTTGTGTTTTCGCTTCTCTCCCTATCCAACAGATTTTTTTCTGATATTCGTCGGAGTATTTTCATCTCTTTTGTTTCTAGTAGTCGTCTCGTTTTAGATGTGTATGTTAATATAGGTCTAATTGCTGCTTTACAGAGTCTTGTTTTTGTGTCTTGTCTTAGGTGTTTGTTCTTCCAGATTGTGTCATTAAGAGATCCCGTCGCTTTACTTGCTTTTAAGCTTTGTTGTCGTACTTCTTCTTCAACATCTCCGTAACTAGTTATATCTATTCCTAGATATCTAAACCTTGCTTCCTGCTTTATTATTTTCCCATTAATTTCGATTTTACATCGTAGTGGGTATTTAGATGTCATACATTTGTTTTTTTCTGCTGATATTATCATATTGTATTTCTTGGCTGTTGTATTGAAAAAATATATGGTAATCTTTATAGCTCGTCTTCTGTCTCGGCGATTAATGCGGCGTCGTCTCCATAACATAATATTTGGATTTCTTTGTTCCCCATTCTGTAACCATGACCTTTACATTACTCTCTTTAATTTTAAAAATATAGAAAACATAGTATAAATCATCGCGCTAGTCTACTGTACCACCTACAGTAACATCTTTTTTAATGTTTATCGTATCTTATAATATGTGATAAATAATTTATTATTATTATTTTCAGATACTTCATTTGGAGAACTTGGCCATTTACTTGAATTGTAAAAGTTCTCTTTACGGGGACCTGCCTGTGGTGCAAATGATAAAAAAACTGGAATTGGGAATAGCTACAAAAGAGCACAATCCTGAAGGATTTAAATACAGTAAGTTAGTTTTTTACGAGACGCTCGAAAGTCATTAAGTTGAGTAAAATATGCTTTAACAGACGTCGAGCTCGGTTGCTCTGAGAAAATATACCGTAATTTTAGCCTACGTGGACCGGTTGGATAACATAAAGAGGGTGTTCGGACTTAGTCGACTTTATTGGCATGGGCGGACTACTTAAACCAGACTGAAGAAACATACTAGCCAGTAGAAAAAGAGACTGCGGTTTTCTCTAGTATTTGTGGTGTTTCACTTCAGTTCGAGCCTGTAATTTTACGGAGATTATTTCTACCACAGATTTTCATTTTAGTGTTGGTATAGTGTTTATACGACAATGCTCTATCAAAGGAAATGGCCAAATATTTAGAATAATGGCGGTGTTCCAGCTTCGTCTTCAGGTAATTTGTAGTCTTCTAGACGCGTACTTGTTGCGGATTTGAACGGCACATACTTGGGTCGGCTTGAGTCGTTTCTCGCCAGAGTATTGTTCGTCCCTCTTCAAGGCTTTTGTGATACCCACTTCAACCTCTTTAATCGTGTTATCCTAGACGGCCATGGCTGTGCTATCAGCGTAGATGAAGTTCGTAGTATACATAACAAAATACTACATTTAACGAAGCCATACATATCAAACCAAAGAGTATTTTTAAAAAGAAGAGGTATCACTTCCGTGCAAAAGTCCTAATTGTTTATCACTTTCGTGTTTAATTGTCACAAAGCAATGAAAACACAATGCATAAATGACAAAATAGCCTAGAAAATTATTTTTTCAAATACTCTGTATCAAAATCAAACAAATACCTAAATAAACAACGAGGGGAAAACGACGGACATCTAATTCACATTATCCGTACCAACCGGGTATGAAAACCCTGAAATATAGGGTAATATATTCTTTTCTGTCATAATAGAAGCAACTATAAAATGGCTTCGATCTGGACGCAATAGCGACATCTGATAAATAAATCCGTACACTGATTTTCGAAACCAAATTCAGATTTCTGCTTTAATCTGTGCCTTCTAAGAATTGCAAGGCAAAACAGACGTTGATAAAGATGTTATTAGAGACATGGGGAATCTAAAATTGCATTCCACAACATATCTCCTCAACTAAGCAAAAATCCTTAGCGAATTGGTTTCTTGTACTCATAAAGGGTATATCGGAATAAAAGGAATATTTTATTTCGGGAGGAAAGGAGCAGATTTTACATATTTTTTATGTTGAAGCGGCTGGCAATATTGGTATGTTATTTGAAAGGTTTCTCTTCAAAATCCACAAGGAAAATAATTCCTGTAGCTGGCTGTATACCACGTATAACAAAAGAGGTTAGTCTTTGTATGTGGGTATATTTTAAAATATACCCACATACAAAGACTAACCTCTTTTGTTTCTCTTCAAGTCGGCCATTTTCTGACTGGCTGGCTGTTTCATTGGTGGTTAGAGACGCATGACCTGGAGAGAATGTAGAATCTCGGCTTAAACCTCTCAGAAGTTTCTTTGGTTTATTGCTGCTTCTTGTATCTAAATGCTCAATTGTTTTTAGCCAGCTTTCTCTTTCAGTGGATAGTATAAAGAGATTGGCTTCAAATAACTGTCAGAGTATCTTGGTCCTGGAACAATCTTAACTACTACTTATCCAGTAGGGTCTGCTTTTTGGAAGCTGTACGTACGTTTTGTATCGGAAATTCCACGTCTTTTCAGCACTGATGTTGGCTGATGAAGAGAAGATTAATGTTGTTGCATCCTCTGTGTGATCTTTATACTATTAAAGAACGCAGTTAGCTTATTATCATGGGTTAGGTAATTTGTTTATTTCAGCCCACCTTATAACAGTTTCTCCATTTTTGTCGCCTTCAAGGTATGCACAAGGTGCTGTGACTCTTAAAGTGTTCGATAATAAAATTAAGTTTATTTTCGTTAAAGTTGTTGACCTTTTCGCTCGTAAAATCTATATTTGATTCATATCAACTAGGATCAACTCTCTTTTCTAGTATTTCATAAAAATAATTAAATTGTATCAAAATTATCAGTACTTTCCGAGAGCGTGAGAATTAGAGTAATGCCCAAGTTTTAGCAATGGAACTTTGATATTAATATGAATGTTAGATATACAGAAATTTCAGATAATATAAAACTACAAAAAAGTAGATAAATGTTTTAGATTGTATAAAATATAGAAAAAAAAAATGCGGAGTATATTCAGATAGTAAAAATGCAGCGTTCCCATAAGTCATATGGATTTTTTTGCACCCGTGACGTCTAAATGGATGCCCAATAGTCAAAATAAGCCATCGTACGCCTTGTTTTGTTACGAGATGTCATCGCAGTAGCCTAATATGTCAACTAGTTCATCTTCCATGTATTATTTAAGACCATACCGACACACATGACTTAGGAGCTGGAGACAGTATGTCCTTTCAAAAGAACTTGCGCAGCAGGTTGAAACAAAAGTTTTACTAGTGGTTCGTCGTCTTATTACTATTGGCTCTCTTAGAGCTTCTCACACTCAAACCTTCCGAACGTTTTTAAACTACCATGAGTCCTTTCTCCAGTCAATTATGACTCTTGAGGTATGTTATTTATTTTGTTAATATGTTTTTAGTTCTGGGGCCAATAAACTCCTCAGCCAGACTGATAATGAATCAGAAACCTGAAATCGACCAGCCTCCCTACACCATACCGAAGTTTCATTTTAATCTCCAAATGGAGACCCTCTACATAGGAATCAACAAGAGCCAGTACAGAGATATAATAGCGTTGGTGGATTCTATGGGAAGAATGACCAAAGGCCTCCCTTATCGCAAATACCGACCGAATTTGACGGAATACAAAGGGCATTACCGCGAGTGGTGGAAATTTGCCATCACTTCTGTTTTAGAGCAAGACGTGAAACGGAAGAGAAGGGAGTGGAACTGGGACAACATTTTAAATTATAGGAAAAAGTGTAAAACATACAAGGAACTGTACACCTTATCAAATCAGAAGAAAGCTGTAAGTATACTGTATATTTTAAGTACAATATCTATTGCCTGTTATTTTTTAAGTTTGATTTTGAGTTCTCTCTTTTTAGTTGAAACCCGAAGACGCTGAAAATCTAAAATCTTGCGAGAAGGTTTTAGATCTCACCAACCTCATCATTATTAGGCAACAAGTTCAAGCACAGGCTATGAAAGAGGCTAAGGAAAAGGGAAAACAGTCTTGGTGGGACTGGGCCTGGGGAAGCAAGTCAAAATCCAGTATGGATGGTACAAAGGGTGACATTAGTAAGTATCATTATCGTATCATATTTTTATTTGGTTCCATTTTTGCCTTAAGGGAGGTTTAGAGGTATTTAGCCTTGCTGTTCAGGTTATGCCTCTTTTACTCACTCTGTCCAGAGTATTAACTGTCTTTACAAACTATTTTTCTCGTGTTTATTATAATTGTTACTATTGTACTTATCAGCTGCTTCTATGTTTGCATTGTTATATGATCACCTAACTGTATTAGAGCTGTTTTCATAGAACAAATTCCCATTTGTGGTTAAATAATTGATTTACTGATTAACATTTTTTTAGTCGATCAGTTTAAGAAAGAAATGACACCGGAAGAAAAACAAAACATGTACAAAGCTATCGGGTACCAAGAAAATGCCATGCCTACCGAGTACCCCGAAGAATTCGTCGATATATCAGCAACATTTTTGTTAAAAGCACTTCAGCTCGAGTTGTCTGACGTTGATATAACAGAGACGTCAGTTACTGTGCTTAAAGTTGACCTGAATACAGTCCGTTGTAAGTTGGAGACTAGGGCCGCAGCGTCGGCCTTGAAGTAAGTATTTTTATAATTTTAACTTATTTTATTTTAATTCAGTCTAACAAACGTACCGATTTAGAAAGAAATATAAATATAACGTAATATGTATAAAGTAATATACGGGGTGATCAACTTTTGTGATCAAAGTCCGTTATATCTGTTATTATAACAAAAAAAAGTTATTTACAACAATAGGCGGCAGCTGTAAAATTCACATTTTGAAATTAGTTACAAATATATAGGGTCTTTCATAACACGGTAACGTATCGAAGATATGTTTTTTTTTTAATAGAATACCCTGTATTTTATTTTAGGGGGTTACATAGTCAAAAAAGGGGTATGACAGAGTAAGACTCAAAGATGTAATCCATCGTCTGGACAATAGAGAAGTTCCCCTAAATATTATAAAAACTATCGAAAACATCTACCAAAACAGCAAAATGGAAGTCAGAATAGACAAACAACTTACAGAACCTATAGAAATAGGCAGCGGAATTAGACAAGGGGATACATTGAGCCCCATGCTCTTCAATTTAATCATGGATGAAATCATCAAAAGCGTTGACAAAGGAAGGGGATACAGAATGGGAAACGAAGAAATAAAAATACTCTGTTATGCAAACGACCCAATATTGATAGCCCAAGATGAAGATAGTCTGCAAAGACTGGTCCACAGATTTAACATAAGAGCAAAAGAATTTATTATGACAATCTCTTCTCAGAAAACCACAACAATAGTAGTCAGTAAAGAACCAACCAGATGTAAAATAGAAATTGATGGCATCAGTATTGAACAAGTAATGGAAATAACTTACCCGGGAATTACACTGTCTAGCTATGGAGACCTGGACAAAGAAGTGAGAGATTAAATACAAAAAGCAAATAGACTACATCGAACAGAAGAGGTTAACCTGGTACGGACATGTCAGAAGAGCAAACCAAAATCGGTGGATAAATAGAATAACAGAGTGGAGCCCGATAGGAAGAAGAAAGAGAGGCAGACCCCGAAGATCTTTCAGAGATGAAGTGGACGAAGCAATGAGTAGAAGAAACCTACAGGAAGGGGACTGGCTAAACAGGAAAAATTGGAGAAAACGGTTGAGTGAAGGAATACAGTGAAAACTGTGGAAATCCTTGTATATATATATTTATATATATATATATATATATATATATATATATATATATATATATATATATATATATATATACAAATAGACTGGCAGGAGGCCTCAATAACACTATATGGCGAAACAGACACATTAACACTGAGATAAAGTCAAGAATTTATAAAGCCAATAATGACATGCCTCAGAAACAAGACCCGACACATTATTGTTCTTAAAATATAAAAAAAAGCTTACCAGGGGACTGTTTTCACTAACGGCTGTGACGCAGTGTTCACCAGCGCCGGGTTGTCGGCTTAGCTCTACAACAGATTTCTGATGTCACTTTTGACCAAATATTGCAGAAGTTACCTATCCAGATTTATGTCTAGAAGAAAGATTATTTTATTATTTTCCAATAACTGTACCGGTTTTTCAGAAATAAGTTAATTTATAGCTTTTTCCTGAATTACAATGTAACACTGATTTTGTGTAATGCATTGTATAATTAATGTTAAGTACTTTGGTTACTTCAAAAGTACCAATTTTTTAAAGTATTATGTCAACCTAAAATATCAGTAGAAGTAATAGTTTTTTGTTTTTTTTTTATATTCTATTATGACTGACTGTAGTGTCATAAAATTAGAGTCTTAAAAATACTGTCAAATTAAACTTAAACAAACATAATTGTTTTTGTCCATAAAAACATAGCCTAGGTGGCTACAACAGTCCCCTGTCACGGGTTTTTATAAAATTGTCCATAACTCAAAAACCAAGAGGAAAATGTGTGGGTTTTTTTAAAGATATATATTTCATTTACTTTAGCGCTTATAATATTTGTATTTAGCGGTAAAATAGCTCACATTTGCATTGATAATGTAAGAACAATGGGTTGAGAGTTACTTACTTTACATTATGTAAAAATTTAGTGGTAATAAATACCATTCTGCAAAGGAAAAGTAAAATTAAAGCAAAATGGATTACACCCGACGAAAACACAGCAAGCCAAATTGACCATGTAATTATAGATGCTAGACACCTCATATATGTAACTAATATATCTTCATGCAAAGGAACAGATTAAAATTCAGATCACTATCTTATCAAAATTAAATATATTCAATAACTTCCCAGAGTATATACTGCAAAATATACACCTTTGTGTGTAAAAAGTTTGATAGATTATTTTAACAAATCATATACCAAAGGCTGATTGGTAGACATAATCATTGGTCAATCAGAAGTGTTGAACATAAATGAATAGAACTAAGTAATAGTATAAAGAAATTAGCGGAGGATATACTTAAAAAGAAGCCTAAGTGCTGTAAAACAGATTGCTTCAATTCTGAATGTAAACAATTTACAAACAAAAGAGTCTGTAGCTATGTTTAAGAAAGCAAAAATCAGCTTAAAAAATGCAGATAAAAACATACACAATATGATTAACGTTTTTGTTAGGATATGGCAAAGTGGAAAAGAGGTAGTGCTAAGAAAATGCTTTTGAAGGAAATTTTATCGAGCCGAGCAGCATGAAGCAAGCGATGCTGATGCAGAAGAAATCCAACTACCTAGTTTGTTAAACAAATTAATTTTTTCCTTGTAAAAATAATTTTTCTGTCTCATTCATAAGGAATTTATAACCCATTAGAATAAGAAGAAATTCATAAATCAAAAAAAATTTTTTAACGGTCAACATTTTTACGGTTTTTTACATACCTTTTTGGAAGTGAAGATGGGTTTGTATCCCGAAAAGTTGCTTCGTTGATATCAATTTTATGCTTTTTATAAACCTTTAAATTGTACCTCTAATGGATATACTAGCCACGCATGGAAATCCTTTTTGGTATTTGTCCGGTTTTACTGTCATTAGTTTTTTCACTTTTTCCTTTTTTTTTAGAGTTCAAATAAAAGTAGATGACTTCCGAGGGGAAGGCTACCATGAGGAGGATTTCATCCCTTACCTAATAACATCAGAAAAAGCCCAACAAGAAGGTCTGCTAGAAGTATTATTCGAAACCAATCCATTGGACAAGAGATGCGATCAGCGAATTCACGTAACTGCTTTGCCTCTTAAGATCATTTATGATGCTAACACAGTCAATAAACTGGCGGACATCTTTAAAATTCCACCAGACTCTAATTTAGAGCAGTGAGTATTGTATGATCAACATTAATTCATTTTCATCACCTCATTAACAAAATGTATGTCTCCTGCTCCATTCTAACCCAGTAAATTTTATCAATCGTTCTCCAAATCAGTGCACACGTATAGTTTTACACCAATTTGACTGATTCAGGTACATAGCGTGATGTCATGAGAGTGATTATTTAGATTTTTTTATATATTGAAAAGATTAATTAAAAGTAGATTAAATTATTTTATTAATTAATATTTAAATTGGGTCAAGATTGTGTATACAAGTTCCTAAAGTGTTACGATTATCCAAGTTATGCTGAGTAAGCCATAGGGTGATTTGAATAATCTTTATTAAATACGTTTTACAAAGCAGAATAAACGTATACTCCGTGCAGTAAAGATGTGTTCTCTTATTCTCCCTTAACTACTTAAAATTGAAAAAGTCCTGCTTCCAAATAATGCCCGCTTCAACATTATTCATCATCATCATTTTGGCTTTACAACCCTGTGTGGGTCCTAGCCTCCCCAAGAATTTTTTTCCAGTCGTCCCTATCCATCGCCTTCCTCCGCCAAGCACATATTTCCATATTTCTCATATCTTGATCTATGTTATCTAGGAATCTTGTTCTGGGTCTTCCTCTTCTTCTTTGACCAATAGGTCTATCAAGGAGCGTTTTTCTAGCTGGAGCGGTTTGCTCCATCCGCATTACATGGCCTACCCACCTCAGACGTCCTATCTTAATGTGTTTTACGATATCTGGTTCCTGGTATATTCTATAGAGTTCGAAGTTGTATCGTCTTCTCCAGACACCATTTTCATTTACCGCTCCATAAATTCCCCCTTGTTATTTTTTTTTCGAAACATCCTAACATGTTTTCATTGCTTTTTTGTTAAAGTCCAGGTTTCTGAACCATATGTTAGGACTGGGCGTATTATTGTTTTGTAGAGTTTTACTTTTGTATTTCTTGATATAACTGTAGATTTAAAAAGAAGATTAAGCCCAAAATAGCATCTATTAGCCGTGCAAATTCTGCACGGCTCTTCAACATTATTACACTAGTTTGCTTTTTTTAGGATTACTGACGTGGCACAAAGCAGATTGACCGATTTCAAGGAGATGTCTTCTTTGGGTCTTCAGTATGCCGTAGAAAAACGACCTTTAGTAGATCTAAACGTAGATCTTCAGGCCCCCATACTATTGATGCCGCATACCGGCAAATATACTGGCAACGAGAATATTTTGTTGGCGAATCTGGGAAGAGTGAAAGTATTTTCTTATGGCAGAAGGTTTGTATATCACATAATAATATAACGAATATTGAAAATCATCAACTTAATAACATTACCAATACTACTTTTTATTCGTTGATAAAGTTGATCCCTTTCTGTCATCTAGTTCTCTAATCCCTATGCTTTTGTTCTTTTTATTTTCAGATGTACAGCTACTGAAGTGAAGCGGCTCAACGAAGAAGGCAAAACCCAAGCCGAAATATTTGGCTTCATGAAGGAACATAGCTACGATAATTTTAAACTCGAATTGACAAATGTTCAAATTCTAGCAGCCGAAGCTGGCGAAAACTGGTCGGAAGCTTTAACAACAGGAAATTCCAAAATGCATATTCTGAATCCTGTGAGTTTGTCGATAACATTTTCCACGTGCCTTATAACCGACGATCCTAGATTGCCCCTTAATAAGGTGGCCGGAGTTATACCGTCAATTGATCTAGTTATTTCAGATGCTAGGTTGTTGTTGGTCATTGGCCTGTTTTCTAGCATTAAGTACCCAGGAGATGAAATCCCTGAAACGCAACCTTTGGTAAGCTAGAGTACTAAAAATATCAAAATTCATATTTAGTATGTATATACAATAAAATTGATGATTGGAATATGAAATATTTCTTTTTCTTTTAGAGGAAAGCAGCTTCCAGTACTCTACTTTTGAAATATAAAGAGATGCAAGCTCAAGGCAAACATACTAAACAGCTAATAGCCAATCTTCCAGACGCAGAAGCTAGTGTCCAGTTTACTACTTTATCTGCTGAATTTGAAATGTCCAGTGAGTACTTTACTGATAAAATAAATCATGTAGTAAATAGATGTTCGTCTATTAGGTGTGTATTTATCGCAATCCAATACAAATAACAGATGTATCCAATACAAATAACAGATGTACAACTATCAGCATACTACAACATAAAAATGCACTACTTAACACTAGTGTGAAAAACTAAATAACCACATAATGCGCCATTTTAATATGACATCACGCTGCTGTGAACAAACCGTATATGCATCTGAAATAGTTTTCAAATAATGTTTACTTGCTACTTTAAAATCTTGTTCCTATGTTGCAAGAGAGATATGACAGTTTATTGTAGTTTTACTTCAAGTGTACACCAAAACTAGTTTTTTTTAATCCAATCCCACAGCCAACCTCAAAAATATACCTGGGTCATAGACGTATATATTGGCATAGACTGAGTAGTCTAAGTGACGACACCATCTTTTTTTTTTCGTTGTTTGTTGTGTTTCTGTCTTACATCATCATCATCATCATCATAATCCAGCCTTCATTTATCACGTCCACTACTGGACATATGCCTCCCTTAAACTCCGTCATTCTTTACGATTTTGTGCTCATCATCATCATCATTTTGGCTTTACAACCCTGCGTGGGTTGTAGCCCACTCAAGAATTTCTCTCCAGTCGTCCCTATCCATCGGCTTTCTCCGCCAAGCACGTATTCCCATATTTCTCATGTCTTCATCGATGCTATCAAGGAACCTTGTTCTGGGTCTTCCTTTTTTCTCTGACCAATGGGTCTATCAAGGAGCGTTTTTTAGCTGGGTCATTTTGTTCCATCCGCATTTCCTGTCCTATCCACCTCAGACGTCCTATCTTAATATGTTTTACCGATTTTGTGCTCTTAGTTGCAAATTTTTGGTGATAAGCCTGATGTCGTCAGCAAAACGTGTAGGTGGTCTTCCTCTGCTACGTTTATCTGCTCTTGGCCTCCAATTTGTAATTTTGCTCGTCCATTCGCACGTCCAAATGCACGTGAGTCGTGCATTCTCTCTACATTACCTGCCCAGTTCCATGTCAGTTCCACTATGCGTTCCACAACATCAGAAATACTCATCTTTTCCCTACATACTGTCACTCCCAGCATAGACCGTTACATTCATCTCTGTGCCACTCTCAATTTCGAAGCCGTAGTCTTGGTTAGAGTCATAGTTCCGCCTCATAGGTCATGACCGGTAATACGCATTTTTCAAATACTTTTTTTTTTAGGCTGATTGGTATGTTGGCTCTAAGTGTGTCTCGCAGTTTTCCAAAGACTGCTCACGCTAAAGTAATTCGTTTTTGGATTTCGCATGTTTGGTTATCCCTGCTGATTCTTATTTCATGACCCAAATACGTATATTTCTCCACCAGTTCTACCACTTTGTCTTGAATAGTTAAATGGTTATTGGGGACCATATTGGTCATAAACTTAGTTTTGGTCGAGTTCATTCTGAGGCTCTCCTTCGAATATGTAAAGTCCATTTCGTTTAACATATCTGTGGCTTCTCCTAAATTATATGTGATAAGGACAATGTCATCTGCGAAACGGAGATGGTTAAGCTTTTTGCCGTCTATTGTTACTCCTCTGTGGTCCCAATTGACCATCTTAAAGGCATACTCTAATGCCGTTATGAATAATTTCGGTGATAATGTATCTTCTTGCCTTATCCCACGTTTTATCTTAACCGTCATAGTAGCATTTTTGTAAATATTGTAAATAAGTTCACTATACCTATGGTCAATCCTGCTGTCATCCATTGCTTCTATAAGGCTGTCTATTTTGATCGTGTCGAACATGGATTAATCAGTTTCCTTAATTTATTTAATAGCATATCTCCTCCATTTACGATAGCTTCTATTACAATTCTATCCTGTCCTGGGGCTTTATTATTTTCCATTTATCTTAATGCTTATCGAATCTCATCTACATTTATCTCTGGCATTAGTTCGGATGATCTTCTTTGAAATGGCTGTTTGTATTCCTGTTTGATCTTCTCATCTACTTCCATATAATTCCTCGTAAAACTCTTCGACGACCTGTATTAACTCGTCTCAACGTGATATTATTTTGTTTTGCTTGTTTCTTAATTTATAAATTTCGCATTTCCCATTCGTTAGCTTTCTACGTAGAACTTTTAGGCTGTTATTTTTCTCTATAATGCGTTTAATATTATCGGTTATAAATTTCCTTAAATCTCTCCTGATTGCCTTCGAAACAGTTTTATTCATTTCTCTTAGAGTGTGGTTGTCTGCATTCTTATATGTTTCAGTATATGGACTTATTTTTCTCTCTGATTTTCTTTTAGGACTCTCTTATTACGCGTTTATGATGCAATTATTTAAGTCGTTAAGGTCGTTCTCGGAGGTTTCATGCAGTAATAGCTTATTATTGATATGTGCCTGATATTGGTTCATATCTAATGGGGGTGTCCAGATACCATGAGATTTATTTGTAATCATTATGATCCTTTCTCTTTTTATGTTGATTAGTCGGTTTCGTTCCTTGTTCTACCGTTTGGACTTTACCAGGTCCATCTTCTGTGCATATTTTTGTGAAAGAAGCTGTTCATGTTGAATAAATTATTCTGGAGTAGGAATCCTAGTAACATTTTTCCTCGGCCATTTCTTCCTGGGGAACCGAATTTTCCCAAGGATGTTTCTAGCTCTGCTTCTTTTACACCTATTTTTGCGTTGAAATCGCCACATAAAATTGTGAATTGAGTACGAAAGTCATTAAGCGCAGTAGATATATCGTCATAAAACATTTCGATTTCTTTGTCTGTATGGTCTGTTGTTGGAGCGTATACTTGGATAATTTTGAGTTGATATCTACCGATCAGCTTCAGAATAAAATATACCACTCAAGATGATATACTTTGGATGTTTATTAGGACGACATTATACATATACGTATAACACAAATAGACTGAGCGGTGCATTACAGACCCGTTCCCCCAGTGCAACAGAGAAAACTGACCCACAGCAGTCCCTGTATCTCTTTCTAATGGGCCGGGTTGATCGATCACTTGACCTTCCCATTAGTCATTTAGGTCACGTGGTCGATATACCCGGCCCATTAGAAAGAGATGTAGGGACTGCTTTGCGTCAGTTTTCTCTGCCGCATTGAGGGAACGCGTCTGTATTGCAGCGCTCAGTCTATTTGTATTATATGTCTATGGTCTTACCTCAAGTAAGTATAGCAGCGTCTCTTTTGGTGGGAGAGAGAGAGAGTGAGGAGTTTCAATGCGCTAGATAGAGATAGATCAAACAACCGCAAGAGATCTTGTCGTCAGTACCGCGGCTGGTATGCTCGGTCTATGTTAATATAAACGTCTACGACCTAGGTGACGTCATTATTAACGATTTTTAAAAATACAGAAGGAGAATTTGAATTAAGACAACACTTTTTCATATTATTATTCACAATTTTACACTTTTTTCTTTTCTAGAGCTCTCTGTAGTCATAAATAAGCAAGGCACAACCGCTGAATCAGCACATCAGCTAGCTAAGTTCAGAGTTGACACCATAAAATGCGACCTGAAACAGCAAACGTACATCACAGACATCTCCTTGATTCTGGGTGGTATAGCCCTAGAGATGGAAAGGGATTCCAAGATAATAAACATTATCGAGACGCCAAGGGGCGACTGTAAAACAGATTGTTCGTTATTTAAAGTCGAATTTATGCAGGTAAGTCAGTACTGTATTCCAGATAACATACAATAGAGAATAATGTAGAAATAACATGTATCTGGAATAGAAATTTCACCATGATCATTTTTATCACTTTTTTTTATTATATTTCATATTTTACGTTTTTATCTAATTTAGTTTTATCATGTTTTCATCGTTTATATCAATTTATCACTTTTATTATCTTTCTCTTATTCATCATCATTATCACCTTTTTTAGTATCGTTAATCATTTTTATATATTTTTTAAATCTTTATAATTTGTTAAACTCATTTTTTTAGGTCGATACCAAATGCCCCGAATTCTATTCCACCTACAAATCTTGCGAGGCCAGTCTTCTCCTAAATTTCGAAGTTTTGAATATAATACTTCACCAAGAAGGTCTCTTGTCTCTGATGAAATTTGGAAACGAGATCCAGGAGCGGATAGCTGCCGAAGTCAAAACGTCCCACGACAGAATTGCCACTATACACTCTTCTGGAATAGCGACCGGACTTTCTACACTTGCTTCCATAGCCGAAGAGTTGACCGAAGAACTACCGAAGGAAATTAAAAGTAAGTTTTGTAAACGAGCATCAATTACACGCATGTCCAAAAGTTTGAAATACGTACAAGTAATATATCTACGCCTATGGTGGTTTCAAAACTGTCGTTGATATTCATTCTAGGGCGTTTTTAAATGAAAATGATAAAAAAATTTGAATTGTTTTTGTATCATTTTGGTCACATTCAACTGATTTGCGTATTTACACATTAGTTAAAGTCTTTGTTTAAATGCTTAGAAACGTGATATCTCATTTTGGCAGATCTAGAGTAATTGCTTTGTTGGTGTTACTCAGAGTGCTGTATCGAAAATTAAAAAAATCCAAGATACAAATGACGTGAAGGATCGCCCCAGAAGTGGCAGTAGTCGATGATCCGGAATCTGCAAGTGGTATATTCAGAGAAATTGATAGGCCTCCAGAACTGAATATATCAGGGCATTTCAATAAAAAATGACTTGACGTTTATTATCGTGACGAGAACTCTCACTCGATGAAGAAATTTTACTTTGGCGTGGGTGTCTGCAATTTAAACGACACAAATACGGCTTCAAGTTATACATGTTGACAGAAAAATGGTTTGATATTAAAATGTCATGTGTACCAAGGCGCTTCAGATATCCACAGTGGTCCTGGTCATACACAAAATATAGTACTACATTTTTATAGAAAAAATGCTAGGTAATAGTCATGCTGTTTATTTGGATAATTTTTATAATAGTGTTCAATTAGCAATTAATCTTCTCAATAAAAAACATATTGTACTGGGACATTAAGAGCAGATAGAAAGGACATTTAGAACTCAATATAACCAAAACTAAATGCATGCCCATCAGCAGAACACAACAAAATCCGATGCAATTGACATTAAACAACCGAAAAATAGAACAAGTGGAGACATACACATACCCTGGAACCACAGTCAACACAAAATGGGACCAGTCAACAGAAATAAGATCACGAATTGAAAAAGCGCGAAACGCGTTCAACAATATGAAAAAGTGGTTCACAAGCAAAATCTCAATGGAACTAAAATTAAGACTGGTCAAGTGTTATGTCTTCCCGGTCTTGTTCTATGGAGCAGAGGCATGGACCACAACGGAAGCCACCCTGAAGAAACTAGAATCCTTTGAGATGTGGATATATCGCCGTATTCTTCGGATATCCTGGACAGACCACATCACTAACGTGGAAGTAATGCAGAGAATAGGCAAAAGCAAAGAAATAATCTTCACCGTAAAGAAACGGAAGCTTGAGTACTTCGGACATGTCATGAGGCATACTAAGTACCGGCTGCTACAGTTAATAGTCCAAAGAAGAATCGACAGTAGGAGGGGACCGGGAAGAAGACGACACTCATGGATGCATAACCTGCGACAATGGTTCGGACTAACATCGACCGAACTGTTCAGAGGTGCCGTAAACAAAGTCAAAATAGCCTTGTTAATAGCCAACGTCTGAAACGGATAGGGCAAAGGAAGAAGAAAGGACAAGCCAAAATAAGTAACACATGCTAAGCTCAAAAAAGGTTAGAAAAAATTTCTGTTCTGTCAAGAAGTACGTGTTGGCAACTGGTGTGATAAGCGAAACGTGACGTACATTACCACAGAATTCGACAATTCAATGGGCATTTTCAATAATAAGAGAGGCCAAGAAACTGAGAATCTAGCAGACTTTATAAGTTATAATAAGTTTATGTCTGGTGTTGATCACCAAGACTTGTGCAGATGAGCTTAATAAATGCATATTATTTGTATAATAAACACACCACGAGTGGCCATTTGCGACTGTATGACTTCCAATTACAAAACGTTCGAAGCATGTTAGGTTCGCATCCTGTAACGCCTATTCGTTATTTTCTTCAAAATATTGTCCATTCCTTAATTAAAATAAAAAAAAAACTATGACAGAAAAAAAAAAGGAAATAAAATGACAAAGAGGGTTTGCAGAAAAGAATGTAAAACGTTCAAAGAAAATCAGAAACGAAAGCAAACTATATACGCATGTAAAAATTGTCCTGGACAACCTGGCTTTTGCTTGCCATGTTTTTTGATATTCCATAAGTGAAAAATTTGATTTTTTATAAATACAGTTACTAAATAAATACTAGATAAAAAAGTTTTATTTTTTTTCAAATATCATTATATCCTTCACTTAACTCCTATCGGAGTATTCTGCATTCAGATGTAATTATTCATGAGTAATGATGATCACTCCTATGGGAGTGTATTTTCGTTCACATTATAACAAAAAATATCAACATTTGGTATCATACTATTTTATATTCTACTGTTTATAAAAAACAACTCACTCATATATTGGCAGCCAATCTGTTAACTTTCACAGCTTCAACGAATTCAAATCTTGTAAATTTCAATAGTATGGTGCAGTTTTTATTCGGTTGTTTTATATTTTCAGAACGCCCGAAACCCAAGAAGGTGACCGTTCAGACTATTAAGTTCAAGATCAACGCCGCCTTGAAGGAAGTTTCAGTTAAAATCGCTACAGACGCCACGGATGTAACTCGAATGGCCATCAGTGGTGCCAACGCAACTGTTATAGTAAAAGACACTTATACCCAAGTAAACGCCACACTCAACGACATGACTGTTATGGATTTGAACAAAAAAAGCGTGCACAAGCTGGTAAGTATTAACAGAATTATATATTTTTATAGGTTCACTCAGATAGGTAGATTTTATATAATATTACATTTTTTAATATTCTTCCAAAGGAAAAGACAAAAAAATATAATCTGGTGATTTTCGAAAGTTATTGTAAAAACTGAATCTTAATTATATTTTCTAGATTATGTCTCGATTGGAAGGTGACACACTGTTGACACAAATTGTCATGAACAACAACGAAGATGTTGAAACAGACCTACCTGATATGGACATAACAGTACAGTTGGGAAGATCTAGAATTGTATTCATGAATTGGTATGTCTCCAATCTATTGGTAAGTAAAATATGCAGCTATCTTATGCTTTTGATACCGATCGATATTTTTCTTATCTTGGAAATTGTATATAAGGTTTGGTATTTTAATTTTATAACTGCAAGACATGCGAAAAACTGCGCCTAGAAAAGTGTCAAAAATATTTTTAACAGTTGTGGTCAAAAATAATCAAACACAACTACCCAAGATCTTCAAATGACACTCAGATATGTAGAAAACATCAATAGGTGTATATTCCAGTTAATATTGCGGTTGGTGAGTGGAACCGTATAGTGCTGCCAAACCAAGACTGAGAGTCGAAGCCAGATAGTTCAAGACTAGCAGTGGCATTTAAAGAGTAGAAACCAATCTACATGCAGTGTTGCCAGATCGCGCATAAAATATTTTGTTACTGTTCTTTCTTTCTAGAATGAAAAATATTTCTAGAATTTTGTCTAAATAAACTTTGTATACAGGGTGGTTCTTAAGTAATTGTACAAAAGAAACAGTAGATTCTGCAGTTTAACATATTACGATTTAAGCCAAATTGCTTTCATAAAATGTTGATATTAAGAAAGATACAGGGTGTTAAATTGCAAATTTAAAAATTTATTTTTCGTTATTACTTTCACGTTTATAAACATTTATGTATAAAAATTTACAACTAGGTACTTTTAAATATGAGAAATTATAATTTTATGCATACTTTGATGTAACTGATAGAGGGCGCCACATATGCCACATATGTGGTATAAATTTGCACTTAACTTTTTTGCTCTTTAAGTTACCTGTATTTGGGACAAAAATTATTAAAGATACATTATTTTAACAAAAAAAAGGTATACCTGTTAATAACTTAAACTCAACAGTTTTCGAGATAATCGCATTTTACAAATCAGGTGCATAATTCTGATTTAAGGCAATTACTCCAGGCAACAAAGAAAAACTAGACAAAAACGTTAGCACTTCTGAATTTTGGTATAAAATACCTTTAACTAAAGTTAACAGTTAACGAAATATTAAATAAAATAAATATTTCAGCAGGATAATTATTAATAATAGGATTTGACAAAGTAACAGAATAATAGATTTTACATAAAACATTTTACGTTTTATTTTAAATTAAAGTCATAATCAAAACATTTAGTTTACAAACCAAATTAAGAAATAGTTAAACTAAATACCATAACTTTTTGTCAAAGTAAGTGTTCGATATGTCCACCATTTTCCTTAATTCATTTGTCAATATATTCCATAAAAGATCGTCCCATATTAAATAGCATCATTGTTTCTAAAGAAACTGCTGCAGTATTTATTTCTTCCCATAGTTGGTTGCGAATGTTTATGGGATTCTTATAGACACGTTGTTTTAATGCGCCCCATACACCAAAATCAAGTGGATTAAATTCTGGGCTACGTGATGGCTATAATGTATAATGGATGAATATATTCTTTTGAATACACATCCAAATCTTATGGTATATTATGGAACTACATCTTATTTGTCGCAGAGGTTAAATAATGTATTAAACTGTATTGTATCTCGTTAATTGGTTACTTATATACACACGGAATAACCTATCAATGACATTACTTATTTATATGATTACGTTACAGCTTACGAGTAACTATAATTACATCTCGAACAAATGGACTATTATGATTTACTAACGAACTAATATTATGCTGAACTAAATTGCCTGTGTGTTTACTATATTTATAACAATATCGGTTATTAGGCCAACGATGATGTTTTTGTAAAAATGCTGAGTATTTAAGGTTAGATTTGTAGCAAAAGTATTATGTAACAAGACACATATGTGTTATTCAATACCTGTGCTCTAGTTTCTATTTGTCCTAATAAAAATGGGTAAACAATTTACGTAATGAATAATAAGTATTCTTTTCGGATTTTTTATGAATTAAATAATTATATCAATATCTCACCACATTGCCAAGGAATATGGCTACCACGACCAATCCAACGTTCAGAAAAGTTGTAATGTTCTAACTGCCTTCTCTCTAGAATGTGGTGGTGTACTATCTTGCATAAACCACATATTTTGGGTTAGATAGAAATAGAGAAAAAAGCCATTATAGAAACTTAAAAAGCGATAGAAAAGGGAAATTGTAAACATGATGACGGCCAACGTCTGAATACGGACACGACACCTAAAGAAGAAGATGAAGAATCTTTTCTCCAATAAGACATTTAGCACCCGTAACAAAACATTTTTTGATATTACATTATCATCTTTGAGTTGTTTTAATAAGAATAAACTATGAATTATGCTTATCTACAGATATTCAGTGCTTTACCGCACAAATATCAAACTAAGAATTATTATGCAGCTGACTTATAAAATGCGATTATCTCGAAAACGGTTGAATTTTTAGGTTACTAACAGGTATACCTTTTCTTTGTAAAAATAATGTATCTTTAATATTTTTTAACACAAATAGAGCTAACTTAAAGAGCAAAAAAGTTGAGCGCAAATTTATGTCACACATGTGGCATATGTGGCGCCCTCTATTAGTTACATTAAAGTATGTATAAAATTATAATTTATCCTACTCAAAAGCATCTAACTGTAAATTTTTGTACAAAAATATTCACAAACGTAAAATATATAGCAAAAAATAAAATTTTAAATTTCCACTTTAACACCCTGTATCTTTTTTAATATCAACATTTTATTAAACCAAGTTGGCTTAAATCGTAATATTTTAAAGTGCAGAATCTACGGTTTCTGTTTGTACAATTACTTAAGGACCACCCTGTATATACACACATAACATCCAACATAATGGTGCAATAGGGAACTTATATGTATTAAATATGACTATCTATTTTGTCTTTATTGACTTTATTGATTCTTGAACTACCCTCTATACAGAATGGTAGTATTCATTATAATATATAAAAACACATTTCTCATATCTTATCGGTTTAGTTTATCTGCTATATCCTCCAAAAGTAACAATTTTTTATTTTTACAAAAATTTGTATAACTATTCGATGCTCTTCTTGTTTTATAGTTTTATCAGATAACTAACATATACTAACAGAGATTTTTTACTACCACTGAAAATAAGATTGTGAAAATGTTAAATATTTGCAGTTTTATTGTATAGTGTGCAAGCAGACAAAGAAGAGAATGACGTAGAATTTTATGCAGGAATAACGGATATCACAAAAAGCATCAAGAAACACCACACCAACATTATACGGCGACTTTAATTCAAAAATTGGCAAAGAAAAAGTAGCTGATATCACTGAATCACTGGAGAATACATATTAGGCACACGCAATGACAGGGGCGATCTTCTGATACAATGTTGCCAACAAGAAGAATATGTGGTATCAAACACCTGGTTTAAACTAACTCCCAGGCAAATCTATACATGGAAATCACCTCAAGACTGGAATAATCAAAAGGTGGTAACGAATCAAATTGATTTTGCTTAGATTAATCATAGATTTAAATCAAGTTTCCTGAGTGACCTACCCAGGTATGGACGAAGGATCAGACCACAATGCATTCATTATCAATTTCAGACAAAAACTAAAAACAATACGCCGAAACCAACTAAAGAAGTGCAAGATTGAAATACTTTGAAACGAAGCTAATAAAGACAAAATAGCAACCAAAATTAATGAAGACCTGAAAAAAACAATCATAACAAGGGACGAAGAAATAGAAAATATATGGCAAACTATAAAAATACCGTAGTTGGAGTACAAAGAGAAGAAATTAAGAACACGAAAAGTAAGAAACGGAAAAAATAGATGGCTGAAGATATTTTGAAACTAGCGGAAGAGAGGAGAAAACACAAAAATCAAAGAAGCAAAAGAAAAGTGGATAAATGAAATGTGTGACGAAATAGACAAGAAACATGATACATTCAACTTCTACAAAAAATTAAAAGAAACCTCCAATAATAACAAGAAATATAATATACTCACTCTTGCTGACAGCAAAGGAAAAATAATTATAAAAAATAGAGAACAAATTCAAGTATGGGAGGAAACTAATCGAAAAATCCTTTGCGAATGACAGACCTGATTTCAACAGTACTAAACGGTAAATATATTAACAATATCAGGTATGCAGTTGATACCGTTCTGTAATTATTGCAATTAAGTAAAGCCATGGTACTAAAGTAATGATGATTAGCAAAACCGATGAAGATTGTCGCATTAACATAATATTAATAAGTCTCTTAATAATTTTGAATAGGACCGGTAATAAAGCAATAGGTTTATAGTTGCAGAAATTGGCTTTTTCACTTTTTTTATGAAGAGGAATAATAATGGTTGTCTTTAGACAGTCTGGAAATAGACCTTTATCAAAGGAATCATCAATTAGTGAGACCAGGACTTCCAACACATTTTTTGGGAGATTTAATAAAACTTTTATGGATAGTCCATCAGTAATTACTACAGGAAGATTTGCTTTTGATACTACTCTTCTTCTTAAAGTGCCTATTCGTTCTGGATGTTGGCGATCATCACGGCTATCTTTACTTTATTTATTGCAGCGCGGAACAGTTCAGTTTGATACTACTGATTGTTTGAATTAGTTCAGATTTATTAACTGGTCTTATAAAGAATGAATTCGAGACCTTTTTTGAATTGGGGAGATAGGAAATAGGATCTTGTTGTGGCAAAAGAGTTGATGGTATATTTTTACTTACATTAACGAAGTATTCATTTAGATTTTCAGGGTTTGGAAGAGAAAATGTTTGAGATTTGTTAGTTTTATTTCGAAGATCGTTTATTATGGACGGTCGTTTATTATGGACGATCGTTTATTTATTATGTTTGGTGTTATTCAATAGAGTTTTGAAAAATATTGAATACTTGCTTTTCAATTTTTTGATTTGATGTAAATTTCGCGAAATATTCGACCGCCCCACTTCTTTGGACACACCCGGTATAAAAATTGTCGTTTGTAGAACACTGTTAATTTTTGAAATGTTATGGTTAGTTGTCCCATTTCCTAATTGTTCATATTAGTGACGCCACCGTATAGAGCAGTGATGTCACAACAAGAAATTTTTAATGTAAGAAAAATTTTCCGCCACATCCAAAATTAAATATAAAATTAAGTATAAAAATAAACTGTCTCCTGAAAATTATTATTTTAGATGGTTCGTTCTGTTGCACTTTAACACTATTGTTTCGCTTTTAGAATTTCTTGAACCAATTCCAAGCGGCCCAAGATGCTATTCTCGAGGCCTCCCAAAAAGCCGCTGAAGCTGCCAAAGAGAACATGAAAGAAGCATATAAAAAGGCTACTAAAATATCCCTCAATATTATCGTTAAAGCTCCAATTATCATGGTACCAATCAATTCACACAGCTACGACAGTCTATTATTAGATATGGGTATCATAACTTTAGAAAATAAGTTCCTGACGTTAGATATACAGAACGAGGAAGGCCATCCTGCTGTTATAGATGATCTGAAGATTGGTTTTAAAGATTTGAAGATGTCTAGAGTGCTTTTGGACGAACACTATGGGTTGGTTAATGAATATTATATGCTGGAACCGTTTAATTTGAATTTGTCGGTGAAGAGGAACTTGTCAGCTTCTTGGTATCAGTCTGTACCGGATTTAGATATATCAGGAGATATACCATCAATACATGTAAGTGCTCGTCGTTTTCTTACCCCAGGTTTCTTCAGAAATTAATTTTTTATAGATAATGATGGGCAACATCGATTATCAGCGCATCATGGAAATCCTTAGCGGAAATTTGGCTGAAGGAAAAGTTGAAGCTGTTGAAAAAGACACCTTAGAAGAAAATAAAGAACTTGTGGCTGCTGCTCCACACACCTCTAGCTCTGTTGTGTCTACTAAAGCTGATGTTGCGAAAGAAATATGGTTGGGATCCACCAAACAGAAGCCTCACATATTCCTGAAGTTTAGCTTTGCAATGGAAAAGTTCACTATTTCGCTGCATCATAACTTGACTGATGAAAAGGTGAGTTCTAGCTTATTTATGACAAGCGTTGAATTAAAAATGGCAAAATATGTACTTTTTCTTCAGATGTAAATCATAGCAAATAAGACAATTGTTTGTTACCTTTATTTTCCTTACATATTGCTTTTCTTTGGAGAGTTTTTAAGAAATATTTTATCTGTCATCGTCAAGACATTTGTAAAAACTAAAATAGGTTGCTTTGGAATATGTTAAAATTTATCAAAAGTCTAGTTTTTCCTGTTAGTTCAGTAGTAGTTAATTTTTTAGTGTCAGTTTTTATTAAAATACAAAATAAACGGACATATTCAAAATGAAATTTTGTAATTGTTTGTAAACGTTACATCCCCCATATTGGGCTGGTACAGGGTGTAACAAAAAGTTGGCTTATAAATAAAACCACATCTTCTGGAATCCACTATATTAGTACAACTGTGCATACAAAAAAATTACAACCGTCGTTACAAAATGAAAATCTATTTTTTATCTATTATACGATGCCGAATACGATATGTTCTTTTGTAATGAAAATTGACACGTGACAGTCTTACGGCACTTATTCTTGTAATTCCTTCCCTCATCAGAAGTTGGTTATCATCATAATCAGAAGTTGGTTATCATCATAGCTATTCGGATTTTATGTAAAACGCCGTAGCAGAACATTTCAAATGCTTTTATCGTCTATATATTTTACTTTTTATGTCAAACTTTCCATTCCAACAAAATAGAGAATATATAATATTTTAGGCCCCTTATCCGCAGTTAAATTGTTATACTTTCGTTATTTTTCTCATTTATCCAGGTTCCTAGGTATTTGTAGTTGTTAATCATTTCTACTTATTTTCCTTCGATGGCTAGATTCCCTACTACATATATGTCGCTTTGTAATGATCATGAACTTTGTTTTCTTTACGTTAATTTTTAGTCCTTGTGGGATACTGTGATCATAATATCTATTGTTTCCCCTTTTTTACTTACTCCGATGGTTTCTCAGTGATTAGAGCAGCTATTTTTAAAGTGGTTTCTGGATTGCTAAAAGTTCTTAATAATGAATGGGTAACCATGCTTGTCCAGTCTATTACAATTTTTAACCACGAACGTTTTCTTCTCCCTGGTCCTTCCTTTCCTTCAACCATTCCTTCCAATATGCATCGTAGGCAGTTTTTCTCGTCTATAGATATGCCCTAAATAACTTTTTTTTCTAGTATTTTACAATATTAAAGAGTTCTCTGTCAGTTTCTATCCTTCTTAGCACCTTATTATTGGTCACGTCCTCCGTCCTAGATATCCTTTAGAAATCTTTCGAAAAACACACATTTCAAAAGTTTGTATTTTAATGTTATTAATTCCAAGAGTCTTATATTTCTACTCTGTACAGCATTTCTAAATAAATGAAATTTTTCAAAAATCGATATGGAATAACGATATTACTATTTATATTAATAATCATCTCTTAAGAATTCGCACTGATTCGTAGATTCGCCAATAATAATCTTGAGTCCGCACTTGCTTGCTTATATAATGAGAACTAACTTTCCCGAAGCTGCTGACTGGCCGACAGGAACTCCTAAATTCTCGAAGGTCATTTCTGCGTCGATGGTATCAATTAGTTCGTGGAATATTTCGGCGGAGGAGAGAGTCTCGATTTATTTAACGCACAGGGTCGCAATCAAGGGTATCTGACTTATAACAATATGCTCTTACCATAAGAAAGCCACGTATCCATTTCCATTACAAAATGTAAAACAGTTTATAAAATGTATTTACATTTTGTAGTTACAAGGGACATATAACTTTTTTGTGTGTACATTTACATTTGTACTAAGGTAAGTTACATAATATGTGGCTTACTTTATTATCTACCCTTTTGTTTTTTGGAAATCCTGTATAATTTTTGGCAAATTTTCTAGAGCAAAGTACCTGGTGCTGATAAACAACAATTCGCCAAATTCTGGCTTGAAGGACTATCGGTCAAGGGCCGCATAATGACAGATAATTCCATAGTAACTTCAGTTCTGCTTATGAACTGCCTTATGGACGATGCTCGGCCGGGCAGGGAAGGTAAATTGAACAGGATCATAGATAGATCTTCGCCTAAAGATGCCACTTACGAATTTGTCGATCCGAAGAGCGCTTCCACCAAGAGCATGATCGATGTCACTTTCCAGATGAAAGACAATGCTATGTTTGGTAAGTTCTTATATTATACGTTTATCTAAATATGACAGGCATATGACGGTATATCATATGGTGTTTTATATATAAACTTCTAGATAAAATTCTACCAAACGCGATCATCGGAATGCAACTTGAATAGCAAGCTTCTGCTCCTTGTCAAACACGCTTACTGTTATCAACAGATTTTAATCTATAAGTTGACATTAGCTAGTCCCTAATTAAGGATAATTAATTAAACAAAAATTTAGATGTAAGTAATATTACTTACATCAAAATTTCTTTACAATTCTGTTCTTTGAACATTTTTTAACTTTTACAAAACCGACAGTTCTGTTTTTGTATTTTTCAATCTGTATGGTTCATAAATTAAGCTATTTCTCTTCACTTCCATCTTATTTTGTATCTATGGATGTTGGCTTATTTAAATAATTTTAAGATGAACTAATGATGTCTATGAATTAATACACGGAATATCTTCAATAAAAGGATGAAGTAGCTAATATCCTTTCTTTTATTCTCCAACATTTGAAGGAGAACCCTCCACTATCATAGTGAACTACATTTATGTTATATTATTATATTTATTGTTACATATATATATATATATATATATATATATATATATATATATATATATATATATATAATTATTTATTTAAGCATATATTTAATATTTTGTAGCTGACGTTCGGGTATTCAGTTTTACTATCATTCTCTCCATTGAATACCTCATGAAACTGGCCGACTTCTTTAAAATACCAGAAGAACAAGAACAGGAGAATTTGCTTCTCGCAAAAGAATCTCAGTTTAAAATCAAAGGTGCCGGAAAACCAAATGTCCCCACACCAAAACCTAAACCTGCAGACAAACCAGCTGTAGAACAACACATGACCATAAATCTTAAATTGGAAAAACCTGATATTATTTTGGTTGAACATATGGATAATGTGGATACACGAGCTATGATTCTAAACGTAAGAAAATATTATATTTTTAGCTTTTTGGACGAGTATCTATGATACTATGAATAACTAGCTTTTGATGGTTTATATTATCTGATTTTTTGGTTTTAGAAACATTATTATAATTTCTTTCTATATTTTAGGCCGAGATTTTACTGAAGTACCGTGCTGCTGGCAAACACCAGGTTGTAAACGGTATAATCAAAGAATTAGAACTGTATCGGTGTGTTTATAATCCTGAATTTAGACCTTTCACAAGGTGTAATGTGCTTCATCCTTTAGACATTAGTTTGGCAGGGTCTACTCCTCCAGAAAAAGGACTACATTTGGAAGTAAGTATTATTTCATGCTCATTTCAATTCAATTCTCCGAAGTACTTTTCTGTGGCTACCCTTTCCGTCCCCTCATATCAGTTACAACCTTTTATTACTCAAAGCCCTTTATATCAATTTGTAACTGTTTTTTCTATTTACCTTTTAGCTTTTGGTGACTAGTGTATATTTGAGCGTTTCTCCTGCGACAATAGAGCTTCTTAACAAAACTTTAGCTACTATGACTGGTGGAGATGATAAGGATAACGAAAAAGATGAAAAAGAGTTCGAATATGACGATTTATGGAAAGACTCTCAACTCAAACCAGAAAAATTGTGGTATTTAAACACAGGTAAATATACTTTTGTAATTTAAATTTACTGGAACGTATGAATACATTGGGTTTGATATTTTAGAATACGGTACAGATGCCTTAGCGTTGGAGGATACATGTCCTGCTGACCATGATAAGCTAGTTCTTCAGGAGTTATGTATAATATCTATTCCGTCAGTAACTTTAACTGTAGAAGCGGGTGTTGGCAACAAAACCTTACCAATGTTGATGTTGGAAACAGGATTCTCCGGTAGCGTTAAAAACTGGAGTTCACAGGTAAAGATTCTGCATATTTTACTACAAAAAGAAATTTTCGATTATTGTTTTTATTTTAGATGATACTGGAGGCCGCACTAACCATGCAGATGGGTTATTATAACAGCAAACTTGCTTCATGGGAACCTCTGATCGAGCCTGAAGTCTTTAATAACAAGCACATACCTTGGGAATTGAAAGTTGGGGTAAGCAATGTAATAATAGTACTTTTCATTTCTAAAACTGAAAATAGTTCTCTATTTTTAAATTAATTGTGCAAACTATTGTTTTTCTTTAGGTAACTATGAATACAGAGCAATCCGTAATGGACAACACATCCGTTTTAAGCCCAGCAGAGTCTGAAAGCGAAAAATGCGAAATAGAGCTACCCCCACCTCTTATGATGATTGATTTAGAATCTGAGAAAAACTTAGAACTTACTGTTACCAAAACTCTTCTGGAAAATCTTCAATATCTAGGAAAAGCGTTCGCTTCTGCTTTGGATAAAGAACAGATAAAGGCACAGGTACTTTCTTTATCTTTTGAACTTTAATTATTATTATATGACATATGTACCTATTTATCACTGTTTATTACCATATTTACTAAACAGAACAGAAGTTGGTGCTTTGTATATCTTTTTCTTATTAATGATTATTTTTAACTATTTGTATCGATTTATACAAACATTCTGTGTAACTTTTTATTATCATATATTCAAAGGGATCAAATATTATGATGGTACGTTTCCCAACTTTTGCATTTCAATGATTATATGTAACCATCTTTCAATATTTATAAATATGTATATTTATAAGAGATGTTGCTATTAAATAACAAGGCTGCAGAACATTTTATTTCGATTCCATACATGTTTTCTTATTATCACTTTAAATACAGACTGCTCCTCAATCCTTACAACGCTTCATGCGAATCGTCGATTGTTCGAAACACTTCTGGAACTCTTATTCTGTCAGCTCCTCCGGGACGCATGCCGTTTTCTCTTTCATAGCTTTAACAGATTAAATCCTTTTAAAGCAGATTTTATCTCAGGTAATATAGAAATCGCACGGTTCAAGATCGGGTAAAGTTTGCTGTACTCATGCTTTCTCAATTTCTACATTTCCATCAATCTGTTACGCCAAACCGTTGCTACGCACGTTATCGAACATGGTACGCGACGATCCTATCGTACAGCTGTCTAACGCCGCCGAGAAACTTCCATGAGATTCCGGAACGACTGAAGCGACTATATATAAAGATAAATTAGGTTGTTGAAGTCAGTCGAAAATATAAATTTCTACGGTTAAGTAAATAAATTGTAAATTATAAATTAATTGTGTTTAGGTATTAGTGTTTTTTAGTTAGAGGACTTTTAAATAAAGTAAAATAACATTATCACACCAACATTTAACCAACTGTCAAATCAGAAAAATTTCCGATATTTTCATATTTTCGGAAAATCTTCTCGACGATCTTAGAAACGCTTAAACCCCTCAAAAACACGTGCACGCGGTAAATATTAACTGCCATACACTTTCTTCAATAATTTATAAGTTTTACTGGCGGCTTTTCAAAGTTTTATGTGAAATTTAATAACAGTTTGTTGTTTACTTATCATTCTTCTGTAGGAAGATCAAAAGCAACACAAATAAAAAGAACGCTACGGTGTACGGATTTATTTCCAGAAGCGAGAGTTACGGCATTCTAAAGAGGATGTTAGCCTCGCTAACTCAGTTATTTAACAGCCACATCTCGAATATACTCCCATATGGAGCTATAGTAATTTTTGTATATATAAAAAAAAATATTTATTTTTTAATGTTTCAAGGTCATAGAATCTCCTTATAAGGTCGTAAATGCACTAGGAGAAGATATAACACTTCTTCTCGAGGAGAGCTCTTTTACCGGACCACCGTCTGGTGTTGGTGATGTCAATACCTGCCAAGATGTGCCGTTGGAACTAAAGAAAGACCTTAAAGTGAACGAAAAGCTACAACTAGATCAAGAATTGCTGTCCAATTCAAGTAAAAGAAAGTCGTACACATTGAAACTGGAGGTAAATAATGTTATTTATTCTATTGGTTACGTTTCGTAATGATTCATGTTGTAGATACCTTATTTGGATTCCACGTTAACCCTTCCAGTGAATAGGGCAGATAAACGCTACTTCTCACTGAATTATCGTAGTTCTATCCATGACAACTGGGCTCTTATATCTGATATAAGAGTAGATGACGCAGTCACCATTATAACTTTACGAAGTACTGTGCAGGTAATTATCTTACTGTTACAAACAGTAAAAGAACTCATCAATTACAAAATTTTAATTATTTTAGATCCATAACTACTTCAACGTGCCAATAGACGTCTACTACATGACTTCCAAGGGCAACCAACTTCTGCTGGTCAATACTATTAAGCCCAACGACAAACTGAACGTTCCTCTCAAAGCTGTCTATACACCAACTACAGAACTCTTCTTCGGCGTGTCCAATTACTCTGTAACAGCGACGCCGTTTACCTGGAAAGACCTGGAAACAAACTTGAAGGTCACGAAGATCCTGCAGTGTTACCCCAAAACAGAGGATAAGCAAATGATGCCATTCGTTATAAAAGCAGTGGGTGAGATGGAACAGGTTTACTACGAACATACCACTCGACATACGATGGCTAGTACTTGTTACAATATTAATTTGAGACCCGCTGTTATTTTCAAGAACTCTCTGCCTTATAATGTTGTCTGTTGTGTCGATGAATCACCTGATGAGTTCACTGTCGAACCCGGAGACACATTACAGTTGCCTACAGTGGATCCTGGAAAGAACTGTCTCGTGTTTAGGGTATGTACATTTTAAATTGTTTGTTTTAGAAATACGTTAATGACTGCGCCAATTCTAGATTCCTGAATATTTAGAAAAAGAGTGGTCCTGTAGGAAAGCCCTAGATGGCGAACCAGAGGAATTCTCGGTGTGGAGTTTCGAAAGTTTCGACAGTGCTACCAAAATGATCCTAGATCTGGGAATGTACATTGTCAGAAAGAACGAATCTCTTGAGTTGATGTTGTATTGTCCGTTCTGGATGATAAATAAGACGGGACTCATGTTAGGATACAGGGTGAGTGCCTTAAAACAAAATATGAATGTTGTTTTTGATGAGCAGCTGATTGTAGTGTTCAGTGTACGATTTTATAAGAATATAAGGTACATATAAAGTTGGAAATATAATTGTTACGTAGAATCTTCATAATTTCTAAAGTTTTTTCTGGGTAAAACTTATTTTGTAAATATTTTTGACTGAAAGAAGTTAGACTTTGAATGTTTTAAAAAAATAAATCAATAAAGTGAAAATTTTTCCATCCAGCTTTAAGTAAGCTTTATTTTTCATAAAATCGTAAATAATGTTTAAAAAATACCACAAATAGCTAGTGAAAAAAGTTAACAATGCTGACAATATGTTGTTTTTCAGAAATCTAAAAAATGCGAAAAAGCAGATTCAACTAGTAGTCCTAAGGTATCAGTTGATGAAAGAATACAATTAAGCGTTTTTTATTTTGGCTTAAATCTTAGCTTTAGCTGAAAATTGATTTTGATCTTTTCGTTGTTTTCGAAGTATTGATTTTTTATATTTTCGGCCTTATTTGGTTTTTTACTCTGTAATTCACTGATGATAATCTAAAAATGTATATTTTTTCGACAGCTATCATCATTTTTTTACTACTGTAAATATTTTAAAAGAAATATAATTCGAGAAAATACAAAATATACCAAAAAAATATATAAAATAAATGACGTGCAAAATATGCAGAATATACGAGGGCAAGATGAAAATTTCTCGGTTTGGTAATAAAAAAACCATGTTGTTTTTTTTTTAAATGCAAATATTTCTTAATGTAGTATCCCTTTGGTTTAATATACTTTAAATGATTCTGAAAATCTCGGATTCTGTCTGAAGGTCTATAAAAATTCCATTTATTACTACTAGTATTCTTTCAGTTGACTTAAGACGTTTTCTAACCACAGTTTTTTATTTAGGAGTATATGAAAGAAGGTAGTACAATCCAGCCACATTTTTTTAAATTTGCTAGTGGTAGCTATGAATGGGTTAGGCCAAGAACTCAGTGTTTTTTCCTGGTCCAGCAAGAAATTTAGATCCCATTAAGCTTATTTTTATTATTCAAAACTAGGAAAATACTAGGAAACAAAAACATGCTGTCTATCGTAAGCATTAAAATTGGCCTGAACAAGCGTTATTTTTTTTTTGTACAATGTATTGTTCGAAATCCTTATCTCAATTATAAGCAGATATAATCATAGAGGATTTCGAACAACACATTATACACTAACAATACACACAACCCACAGTATGGTGGAGATATGTAGATAATATCAACCCACACCAATAGATATTTAAATTACCAGTCCAACCACAACATAAACGTCAAAAAAGAAATTATCAAATCATTATTTGATGGAGCCCGAAGCACCTGCTCTAATGAAAATGCATTTCAGAAAGAAAAAACCTTTTAACAAAGGTTTTGAAAAAAAAAATGACTACCCATTGTCATTTATAAACAAGGAATTCCACAAGATTGACGAAAAGGAATAAAACACAACAAGCAATCCAGAAACACTCAAAAGAGGGACCCAAAGATGAAAATTATACCATATGTAAATATGCTAGGGCTTATCAGAAAAATTGAAAGGATTAGGTAACAAGTACATCACAACAACATTCAAAACAACCCAAACACTGAGACCTATCCTCTCCGAATCCAAACTCAACAACACATAAGAAAGATTAAAAAAATTGCATGTATAAAATAGCTTGTGAATGCAACAATTTCTACGTCGGAGAAACCGCTAGACCACTAAGTGTCAGAATAAACGAGCATGAAATATACATCAAGAACAGAGACTTTTACAAATCCCAGATATGCAAACATGCCTGGGACAACGAGCACAGAGTACAATGGAAAGATGCATCAATAATCATGAAAGAAACAGGCATGAAGAAAAGAAAAGAAAAAGAGAAAAGTCAAAGAAGCAGCTGTCATCCTACTTAATGTAGAAAAATGTGTAGCAAACCCATCAGCATAATGTAGCAGGCTTTGGTTACCAATACTACAAGAAGAAGTCAATAACAAGAATATACCAACAATATTTCGCCCTAACTCGTAATAAAATGGACACGGACACAAAAAGAGATAGCCCAGTGGAGGGCTTAGAAATAAGTCTACAAATAAAAATATAAAAGATGAGCAGAAAGATGACTCCGATACGGCGACTTTGGCAGAACTTTCTTTTGTTGTGAGAAGGTTTGATTTCACCTTGATACGAGACCGGGTATGCCAAGACAAAATAAAAGATCTATCGGGTATGGCGACGAGCTTATATAGCTATAGCAGATCTACCGAAGTCTCGAGGACTTACATAATAGTTAATAGAAGATGTACAATATGCTAGTTGCCTGTAGTATAACCAGGGTAAAACATACAACTTACAAAGAAGAAAAAGGTACAAGAAAACATAAGTGAATTAAGAATAGAAAATTAAAGTAAACTAATAGGGGATAGAAAAAATAGGCGAAGGCACACTAATCGTTGTGAAGATACAAGAAAATCAAAGTTAATCTAGTTTTGTTAAATAGAAAATGTTAGTTCTATGCTATTAGAACAGTTTTCATTTTTAAAGTAATATGAGCTTATACATTAAGAAAATAGATATTTTTATTGGTCAAATATATAATTCACTCTTAGTCCATAAAATGTTGATTTAAAATACTTTTTAAAATAAGTGTAGACACAACTAATCTAGTTAGTTTTTGTCAGACTCGTTATCTATTTTACTATTACAAATTTGTTTCAAACATCAAAAGTTAGTGGATTATATCAGAAAATTTCTGAGTTCATTCTTAGAAGTGAATTATAGAGTAAAATTACAAATAAGTATTTTGAGGAATATTTTTCTTTCCATTTTAATATATTTTGAGACATATTTTGCATTGCTTCTAATATTCTATTAATAGTAATGGAGTACTATATATTTAAAATATGTAAAATAAAAAGATAAAATCTATGGTCTTACTGTGATACACACTGAAATAATTTTGTAAAAAAGTTCAAGTTAAGCTTACTTAGCTAACTAAGCTTAGGACGGTTAAAACTTTATTTTGATTATTTTTTATATTTCTAAGGCTTTAAGCAAAACTGGGTGCTTTGTAGCTTCTAATGATGCAAAATCAAATTCTGTAAAACAAATATCAACATATAGCTGTTGGAGAGAGGGGTTGTGGGAGACATACGGATTTTTTTCAAGTTGTTCCTGTAACTTGTAAGGGGTTCCTAATGGTTTAAATATGGATCGATAAGGTAACGAAGTTTAAAAAAATGGAAAAGGTGGTTTTGAATACAATTAAAATAAGTGAATTGCAGTATCTGGGTGTTGTTTTGAGATGAGGGAGTGTTGCTGCAGATCATTATACAGGGAAACATACTGGGCAGAAGAAAAACATGAAAACGACGTATATTACGACTAAATAATTTAAGACAATGATACAACTGTAACTCTGTTATGTTGTTTAGAGTAGCAGCTTCAAAGGTGAACATAGCCGTAATGATAGCGAACCTTCTTAAAGGAGACGAATAGTATAAATAAGAATCATGACCCATAATCTCATATGAAATATCGTCTAATATATCGCATTGATTATCTCTATATGAATATTTTCATAGGAATATTATGCTCCATAATAATTCCGGAAAAGAATTAAAGTAGCAAAAGACCGGTGGCTAAAAGAATGCTGTTTAGAAATTGAGAAACTGGAACAACGACATTACAGCTTCCATGTGCATAAAAAAGTTAACAGGCAAAAGCAGAATTTGCAGGCAAAATATATTACAAGACTCTGGTGGTAGAATTTTAAGTGATATTAACGAGCGCTGTACCGAATGGGAAAATTACATAATAGAATTATTTAAAGATGACCACAGAATCTACCAAGAAATAACATCTCACCGAGATACTGCTCCACCGACTCTAATCTTAGAAGTTCAGAAGGCCATTAACCAAGCGAAACGAAGAAAGGAATCTGGTCCTGACGAAATACTTGCAGAATTGTTACAACTATTAGATGATGGGAGTGTTGCGATTATCATCTCCTTCTTTAACAAGATATACAGCAACGGTAAATTACCAGACAACTGGTTAGAATCAATATTTATAACTATTCCCAAGAAAAGAAATGCCAGACAGTGTAGCGACTATCGACTTATCAGTTTAATGAGTCACACGCTCAAACTTTTTATGAAAATATTGCATTGTCGCATATATAAACTTTGTGAGAGGATAACTGATGATGAGCAGTTTTAGAAAAAATATTTACATATGTTTTATAGATGTCGAAAAAGCCTTTGATAAAGTACCACATACACTACAATTTTAATGCTTGGACTCAGTTGGTCTGGATACGTATGTCATAAGATTGCTCAAAACTCTTTACTACAAACAGACCGCTTGTATTAAGGTGGATCAAGAGGTTTCGGCTAAGCTTCTATTAAGCGTGATGTCAGACAGGGATGTGTTATATCACCGATCTTGTTTAATGCCTACACTGAACCAGTTTTTGAGATAGCGTTAAATAATCGTCGTTAAAATCTGTGGTGAAATTAATAATAACATCAGATACGCAGATGACACCGCCATAATGGCAGACAGTCTAGAAGACTTCAAATCCTGTTGAACGCTGTAAATAACGAATGGACTGAAAAGGGCATCAACAAGGACAATCAACGCAAAGAAAATAAAACGGATGGTGGTCAGAAAAATTAATATCGAAGACTCGGTACTAAAATTAGATAACAAACTCCTGGAAAGGGTGGAACTATTTAGATACCTGGGTAGTTGGATTGACTGCAGCCTTGAAAGTGACAGAGCAAATTTCGAACAGAATAGAACTTGCACGAAAAAGCTTTATTAACTGACCTTCTGTATTGTGCAGTAAAAGTCTGTCTATCATTTACGACACGTCTAAGAGTATTGAAGTGCTACGTCTAGTCCGCTTTGTTCTATGGATGTGAAACCTGGGCAACAAAAATAAAAAATCTTAATAAATTAGAATCGTTCGAGTTGTGGTGTTACCGTCTCATGCTCAGAATCCCGTGGACAGCACACATATCTAACGAACGTGTGCTAGAGACTATACACAAAGAGCGAGAATTGATCTATCACACCTATCACACATGTGAGATTCGCACTCATTAGTTTTCTCGCTTTTCATAACGCATGTGCGATTAATACATATATATCGCCATCTTGTGGAAATTGAAAAATCGGAACATTAAAAGGGAGTTAGATAATCCAAATAAAACAGTGTCGTCATATACGACACAGAAAGGAGTGAGTGATATTAGCAGCCGATGATAAATTTCCACAACTACCACAAAGACTTGACATATCAATAATGATGAGTCGAATGTCGTTATCTGGCAATCTTTTCCACCAATGGAAGTTTTTGAATTATTCAACATTCGAATATATACGAACAGTTTAGTTTCTTAAATATATCCCCCGGTTGATTAAACAGGTTTAGATATATTGTATCTCCCTGAGTTCGCGACTTAATTTAATTAGTACTGTTATTCCCAGATATTTATTTCAGTTGAAGCATTCTTATATATGTCTTCTGAAAACTGTATGTCTATAATTTAGCACAAAGCATTCATTGCAATCTCTTTATACACAATTTAATATTTTCTCTAAGTGAGGGAGGATAGTCCCATATTAAAAATAAAAAGCATACATAATATAGTAATACCGTCAGAAAAAAACGATAAAACAGTTGATAAAGAAATTTTTACAGAATTCAATTTAGAATGATACATAGCATAAAAAGCCGCCATATCTGTATATAGCTCACATATTTTTACCATTACTGTTAATACCAATAGAGATTTTAGAGTTAAAGTAATCTGCAAGTTTGGTTTTTGTTGTGCAAATGCATGTTTCATTTACGAATCAGATTTCTTTTGAATGTTCCAATCAATTCAACTTCCAATGCAACTAAAGCGTACAGAATATCTGGATATCTGAGTGGCTATATTTGGAGAAATCAGTTCTTATCAACAAAAGTTAAAACCAGAATAAATAAAGCTGTGGTTAGACCAGTAATGACCTACACTGTTGAAAGCTGTGCAACAGATGCAAACCTAACGCAAAAACTATTAGAAACAACAGAAATGAGAGTACTTTGTAGAATAATAAATAAAAAATTAAGAGACACAGTACGACGCATCAAAGATGTAAAAGGCACTTATAAAATCGAAATAATAAACAGGTAGACAAGAACAGAAAAAATAGCCAAAGATAAATAACCAGCTGAAGGAGATCGACGGAAAGACCAGAAAGCTATGGATAGGCAAATCTCTGAAACGAGAAACCTGAAACCAAGGAATAACCCGAAGGATTACCAGGCATATATAGAAAACAGTAATAAGACAATCCAATATGCAAGTTTCTGGATATATTATAAGCGTTTCCTACTACGTCAACTTTTGACCGATAAGCGCAAAAGAAATGTCATTGCACGTCATATTTCTCCTTTTGCCAAATTTAGAATGTGGCGAACGGGCTAGTATTATTCAAAGTTTATTAGCAGCCTACACACGTTACGATAAAATTTGCATGATTGTTGAAATAAACTTGTAGAACTCTTTTGGCATCATGTTCTCATTTATTTATGACGTCATCACTGTATCACGTGAAACGATAATTGTTTTGCGATTATTATAATTTCATACTACCACAATTTTTGATTATATGTTACCAAGCAGGGACTTACTGTTTTTTGTTGCAGTTTTTTTTTACCAAACAACCAATGGTTTGCTTTAACACTGATCTCTACGTCCAAAATTGTACTTATTTAAATTTAGTCTTTGTTTTATATATCAAATTGTTGCACACAGAGCTCGGATGAGGCGCTAAACGTATTGTACCACCCTCGTGACTTCGAAGGTCCCATTTTGTTTTCATTTAACGCCAAAAACTTCTTCGGTAAGAAAAAGGCGTCAGTCAGAGTCGAAAATGGAGAGTGGTCCAACAAATTCTCGGTGGATGTGGCTGGGTCTTCCGGTTTTGTGAACTGCAAGTGGAACGAACACACATACCAGGTAAGTTATCAAAAACATTGTTATACGAATTGTGCATACAAAAAAGGTTTAATATCTGCATGATTCGCCATGGGATAACACTTAAACTAGGGTATTATTGAAATTGACAAAATGCAGGTTCTTTTCAATATTAAATAATTAAGAGAGAAATAATAAGTCCATCATTTAATCCTGAGGATTCAATTGAATGTAAAAATTAATTAAACTCAGCAGGAGCTTACATTATTTTAATTTGCTTTGTCTGGTCTCCATGACGTTGGCAATCATTCTGGCAAATTATTTCGATCCTGCAAAAATTTAAAGAGTGTTGGTCGACAATACGGATACCAATCCAGTCACGAATGGTCTTTAGCCATGATGCTTGTTTTCTACCTACTCTTCGTCCTTATATCTTACCCTGCAGTATTAGACACGATACTTTCTACCTAGAAGAAATTTTAGGACATTTTATGATTGTTAAGGGTTCCCGAATAGTATTAACCCTTTGTATGACTTCATCAAGAGGAGCATTTATGAAACTTATCTAAACTGAACTTACAACTAAGAATCAAGTTCCTAAAATTTTATGTGTATCCTGTATTACTATATGGATGTGAAACCTGGATAATGAAGGTTAATATGATAACCAAATTATAAACCGTCGAGATGTGGTCATATCTTAGAGTGCTCAAAATATCATGGGTTCAACGCATTTCAAACAGAATAAGCCAAGGCGAAGGTGACATGACGAAGATGATAAAAAAAGAGAAAACTTGAATATCTGGGGCTTTTAATGAGAGGTAGCAGATGCTGGATACTGCAATTCATACTCAACGGAAAGATCGAGGGAAAAAGAGGAATTGGTAGAAAGAACTATTCATGGCTCCGAAATCTTCGTCAACAGACTGACTCATCAGCAGATGAATTGTTACATGCCGCGCAAGATCGAGAACAATATCGGCAAATAGTCATGGAAGCTATCCACACCTAACTGATCCCTTGTTTGATCGCTTTTTCACCTATGGTGTCCGTAGCATTATTCTGTGATCTGACATCTCTAGAGCCTCTAGCCGATATATAGTAACTACTTTTTCAGACAGAGTCCACATTTCAGTGCAACATTAACCATCTTCTGGCATAACTGATTGATGTTACCATTGCAGAAGATAGATTTCGTTTTAATGAAGGTTGGGCGTGATCACTCAATTCTGTCTTATTTACCTATCGGGATTCATTTGCTCCGTAAAATAACTTCTAAAATATTTTAAAAATCACTTTCAATTGGTTTTCTTTGGAGGCATAAGTTTGCATCAGGATGTGAATTTCATAGTTCAGCAGATACGCGAACTTTTGCAGATATCGTATAAAATTATAGTGTAATTTGCTTATCTGATATCATTTGATCAGTTCTCCGTTTATTTTTATGGCCCAAGATTGGTCTTCTACGGCTTCTTTAAAAAGTTTATCAGAATATAAATTAAAGAGTAATGGAGATAAACACTGCCACCATTGTCTCACTCCGTGTTCTATTTGGCATTTCTTATTTTTACGGAATAATTGCCAACTTTTACATTGGTTTTCTAGATTAAAATAGTCGATTCAAAACCTTGTATTTTCTAGATCGGAGTCCAGAACAGCCTGACTCACAACGGTTTAACCAAACAGATAACTTTCATTCCGTACTACGTGATCATCAACGAAGCACCGTACGCCATAGAATGCCAAGAAAATAACAGACCAGCAGACCATTGGGTCACAGTGGAACCAAAATCATGCACAGCCTTGTGGCCAAAGAGCGAAACACAAGACAAGTTAATGAAGATTAGGGTTAAAGGCACCCAAGATCCTTCAGCGCCCTTCCTCTACACCGAGAGCCATAACACATTACTCAGGCTTAACAACAAAGTAAGTAATTGCCGATTTAGTTTTTCATGTTTTTTATCAATCCGCTTGATTTTAGTACGGTGGTGTCAACGTAGATATACAGTTGACTGAAGGTGCTGTTTATATCAATTTGGCACCTTATGAAGATGGTTCTGCTCCTGCTTTGTTAGTCAACTACTCTAATTATACTATCAGCTATTGGGAAAAGGATTCGGTTCAAAAGAGGTGAGTAAAACAATTTTTATTTATTATTTTGAATAAAAAAAAGCATTGATATACTTTTACATACATAAATTCATTTAGGGCCACTATTGGCAGAAACGCCGAAGACAAGGTTCTTATGGGCCATACCGCGATGTACCAAAGCCATAAAATATCTAATGGTATCAAAGTTTCAATATTTTGATGAATCCCATCAGGTGAAAGCTACACCCTAAATTTTTTAAATAGCAAAAGGTACTTCCTTTGGAAAGTTGTAAAAATCTGATTCCAAAATATATTACACTAATAATTTTTGCTTATTTAAACTGATTAAATAGTCAAAATTAACCTGTTTTTGTTTGTAAAAATTATTTTATTTGAATGGCCACGTTCACCGTCAGAATTTCAAGTACTGGTGTGATACAAATCCCCGTTTGTTTCGTGAAGGTCATACACAATTTCCGGCAAAGTTAAATGTATTGGCAGGTACATTGGACAATTGTCTTGTGGGTCCAATATTCATTGAAAATTTATATGGCCAAAAATACTTCAATATGTTGGGGAATGAAACAATAGCTGTAATACCGACATAATCACAAATCACTCACAAGGTTTTCACTAAAACCCAATTAGTAAGACGCTGCTTTGTCTCATTATGCACGCAGGGCCCGAAAGTATTTAAACAAGATTTTTCTCGGACGATGCGGGCCCATAGTGACCACTTAGAGTACCGGATCGTATCCCATTAGATTTTTTCTTGTGGGATTACCTAAAGTTCAAGGTATAACAGAAAAATCCACAAAAATTTGCTGATCTACGTCAGAGTTTCACAAGAATAACAACATACCTAGAGAAATGTTACATAATGTTGGAGAAGAAACAAAATATAAGTTATACTGTCAGCAGGAATGTTTACTATTTAATCAGTTAATAAATAAGCAAAAATTATTAGTGTACTATATATTTGGAATCAGATTTTGATTTTATACAAACGAAGTGTCACATGATCCTCTTTGGTATTTAAAAAAATGAGTTTGCGACGGTCACCTGATGGGGTTACATCTAAATACCGAAACTTTGATACCGTTAGATATTAGAAGTTTTAAAATAGACGTTTCTGAGTGATTTTGTTTTATATTTAAACTAAACGAGTTTACAGAGGGGTAAGACCGTGTTGTCTCACTATATATAGAAATACCAAACGAAAATAGTTTCGAAACCAAGAATTTTATCTACAAAAAGTGACAAAAAATAATAAAATACGAAATCTACACCACGTGTAGTGGTGAATTATACATATGTTATCAGCAAACGCTATGTTGCAATATTAGAAGTATAGCAGAAGAACGTTGTTCGCAATTGTGTAGCAAGTGAACGCTGCGCTCTCTGGTTTGGTGGCTTTGACTAGTCCTCAGGTGTAGGTACGTTCCTGTCGTAATATAAAATGCACAATGAGGGACTCACGTGAGACAAATATAAAAGAGAATTAATTTACCATATTTATCAACATATAAACAGTTGAATTGACTATGCTTGACTATCAAAATAAAAATATTAATTATGCAGAATTAGTTATTTAAATAAATAAATAAATACTGCATCTTATAGTTTTGACTTGTCTTCAGAAAGCTGCTTGCTGAAACTGATATTATTTCATGTATTCATGTTAAACGTGCATGCTTCTTGCATGATGTTATATTTGATGGTTGATTTTAAACGAAAGTGGATGTTAACCTAACACGTCTTACATGTTGGATTTCTAGGAAAGAACTAGAGTCCAAGAAAGAATTATAAAACGAAGCAGCCTAAATTAGTTTTGGCAATCTTTGAAAACGTGGATATTCTTGCCTTGCGAATATATTGAAGAATGAACAAAGATTTATAATTATAAAATTCAGTATTAAAGAGCACGAGCAAGGACATTTATCGTTATCATCATCATCAGTGGCATTACAGCTCGTTATGAGCCAACGCCTTCTCCAGAACAATCCTCCATTCGCCCATGTCTTTGGCAATTCTTTTCATTGTTTTAACTTCAATAGATTTTACATCATTCCCGAAGTTATCTTGATAGCTACGTCTCGGTCTTCCTCTTGCTCGTTGTCTCATCGGCCCTCTTCTATCAAAATCTTCTTTGACTGTTGGGTCTTCTTCTCGCCTTATTACATTCCCTATCCATCTGACGTGCTACCATAATGAATTTTACAACGTCACAAGAAAATAGCTACAGAATAAGGTCAGATTCCCTAAACTTTTTATACAACTAAAAGTTGTAACGCTTGCGCTATAAACTTTGCTCTTTTGTGAAAGTAACCACGTTTCTACTCCATATGTTAGTACTGGCCTTATTAGTGTTTTATTATTACTTTTCTGGGTAGTTTTGAGGCCATCTGTCTTCTCAAGCCATAGTAACACAAGTATTCTTTTAATTTCTTCGGTGATGTTGTTAACTTTAACATATCAATATAAATGGAGAGAAGCTCAGTCATTTGAGATTTGCAGATGACATCGTCCTTATAGTCGAGCGTATCGATGATGCAATAATAATGTTTGAATAATTATATCACGTTTCCTTGGAGGTCGGACTAAAGATTAATATGAACAAGAAGCAAATAATGACTAATATGGTGCTAAATCGAAATATTGCTGTTGATAGAAGGGATATTGTGCAGACTACATCGTATAAGTACCTAGGACATGAAATTCAGTTGGGCAGAGATAACCAGACATGTGAGCTCCCACGTCGCATAGGATTAGCCTGGGCATCTTCTTCAGTGCCTTATCCGGTCCGGATGTTGGCGATCATCAAGGCTATCATGGTTTTGTTGACTGCTATGCGAAACAGCTTCGCTGAGGTCATCCCAAACCATTGTCGGAGATTTTTCAACCACGAGATACGGCGTCCCGGTCCTCTTCTGCCAAATACTTTACCCTGCATAACGAGTTGAAGAATTCGATATTTTTCTTCGTTCCGCATCACGTGGCCGGGGTACTCAAGCTTACGTTGTTTAATTAAATTAAGCGCTTCTTTTTCTTTTGTCATGCGCTGTAGGACCTCAACGTTGGTGACATGGTCCACATAAGATATTTTTAGTATCCTTCTGTATATCCACATCTCGAAGGCTTCGATTCGTTTTTCAGTGGTTTGCGTCAGTGTCCAGGCTTGGGCAGCGTTTGGTAAATTAAACTATGTATTTAAATCGGATCTACCTATGTGCCTCAAAAAGAAAATCTTTGACCAATGTGTGTTACCTGTACTCACTTATGGAGCGGAAACATTAACACTTACAAAAAAGGTAGATAATAAGATTCGCCTGACTCAGGTGGCTATGGAGCGCCAGATGTTGGGTGTCTCTCTGAGAGACCGAATCCCAAACGAAGAAATACGTCGTAGAACAAAAATAACAGACACTATCGAAAAAATCGCGTCGTTAAAATGGAATTGGACAGGACACGTCGCCAGATTATCAGACAACCGATGGACGAAACGTATTTTAGAATGGTGACCAAGGAAAGAAGCAATACTGAGCAGAGGACGCCCACCAACTAGATGGACTGACGACCTGAAGCGTGTTAGCAATAACTGGATGCAAGCCGCAAAAGACAGAGACAGATGGAAAGAGCTGAGGGAGACCTATGGCGTGAGTGGAAGCATACAGGTTGATGATGTTGATGACGATGATGTTGTTAGCTTTAATCAACAGCGAGCCTAGGAGTATGAAGATATCCACGCCTTCCAGTTCTAAATCGTCAATTTTTATTCTTATAGGTGTTTTAGCATAATACAACACAAAAATTTGGTCTTGTGGGCATTTATATTTAGTCCCATTCTCAGTGCAGAAGCCCTTAACGACCGGAATGCGTCGATCATAGACTCTGTGGACCTAGCCATAATGTTGATGTCATCTGCATATCCGACAACGTGTACAGAATTGTAGAAGATAGTGCCATTCGTATTAATCTAGGATTCTCGAATTACTTTTTCTAGAGTAAGAAGAAGAGACACGAAAGTTCATTTTTGCAATGAAAAGGTCTTAAAAAATCATTCAATAATGTTTAAGGGCATTTTTATACACTGAATATATAATAAATTACTAAATCATATACTTGCAAAATTCGAAAACCACGTGGGTATATAGGTTAGGTTTAAATAAAAATTGAAATAAATCTTATTCGAAAAATAAGAAGAAACAATGAATCTTTGAGAAATAACTTACTCCAAGTTGGTTTGAGTTACAATAGAAAATAAAATATTTTAATCAAAACAACCACTTATAGCAGGGAATCAACCTTACTTTCTAACATGTACCAGAACTGGAGAGAAAACACCTTACTGACAAGTGTTAACAGTTTAACCAACCCAATAAAGTGACAGAAGGTATGCAGGGATTGTATCCTTATGTAATATAAGAAGTAAAGGAGAATCGAATTGAATTAATAGAAAATTAATAATTAAACAGGATATTTAGTTGTAAGAAAATTTGAGCGCCGACTATTTTTAGAAGAAAACTACAAAAACAAAACAGAAAGTTAACAATGTTAACTTTCTCTTGTAATATATTGTTATGATGTAAGTTGTTGACATAAGTGACCAAAATCTAAAAAAAATGGGAATACAATAATTATTTAAGAGCGTAGGCGGAAAATTTCGGGCCAATGCTTTTTAAATGCATTCATTTTTTTCGAATCCTGAGAAAACTAATAAATATTTTTGAAAAATTTAAACGCAGAATGAAAGATTACATTATTGCCGAGGGCCGAAGGTCCCTTAGAATAAACAAAAAGTTTCTTTTGAATGAGATATTTGAAATTAAAAATCACACTTAAATTTCTCTTCTTTTTTACCCCTGTAACTTACTAAAATAAATATTATAGAAGTTTTCAAGGACTTTCGGCCCTCGGTAATAATGTAATCTTTCATTCTGCGTTTAAATTTTTCAAAAATACTTATTAGTTTTCTCAAGATTCGAAAAAATGAATGCATTTAAAAACATTGACCTGAAATTTTACGCCTACGCTCTTAAAGATAATAAACGAACATGTGAGGCTTATAACGTTACAGATGATTAAAGTGTTTTACTTCCCTTATTGTAAATATAATTTCAGTAAAAGCGTAACTGAGTGTAAATTACTTTATTATATCTTAGAACACTGCATCATCTTGAAATTATTAAAACAAATAAATGAGAAATATTAAACATAGTGGAATTACCCCTAATTATACATATTTTGCCGAATATAATATGCCTTATATAAAGAAATATTTCAAAGCTTTTATTGCTCATAATACTTTACGTCCTTACTACTTTACTAATAACGGTTCTGCGTTTTAGAGAATTACCCCCGTCAACTTGTTGCTATTACACATGGGAGAATCCTTCTGGCCCAAGATCCATCGTGTGGGACCGAGGACATAAAAAGGAAATTATTAATGATCTACGTAAAGATATGTATGGCGAATTCACACCTGAAGATGGCGTTTACATCTGCTGGACTTCTTTCTTGGATGGAATGCAGAGGGTGCTCCTCTTCACTGAAGATAGGGCTCTGGCAGAAGGAGCTCAAGCCAGTAATATTCTAGAGGTCATTCAGCAGGAAATAACGGTCTCGATACATGGAATTGGTTTGTCGCTTGTTAATAACCAAGCGAGACAGGAAATTATGTACCTTGGAATTGCTAGTTCAGGTATGATAGTTTTATTATTAATTTAAATTATTGATTATCAAAATTATTTTATCTTCATATCATTTTTATAACTTTTCACCTTTAACTAATATATTAATTTTTCATTTTCTATCTACTTTTCATTTTTTATTTTCTTAAACTGCATTAACTATTTGATGTTGTAGAAATCTTAAGCTACGGTTTGTTAGAATAGTGCGCAGCGCACGGCGTACACGTACAGCAGAATCTGTTGTACGCGACTCACGGCAGTTTTGGGTGAGTCGGTTTGTTAGATTAGTTCGCAAAATCTCGCGCTCAAAACAAGTTTAGAAATTAGTTTCACGTTTGTCCTCTAGGTTGTAGGTACGTTTAGAAAAATAAATTTTCGCAAACTTAACGTATTTAATTTTCTTTTAATGCATGATAATGCTCGACCTTTTTAATTTGACGGTATCGAAGGCTTTCTGAAAGTCTACGAAGATAAGTACCAGTGATCTGTTATACTCTATTGATTTTTTTATAAAGGTTTTTACTTTTTTTTACATAGGTGATCGTTTGTTCCGAATTTTAAGCAGAAGCCAGCTTGTTCTCGGGACTGATAGAAATCCAACTGTTTTTTTTTAGTCTTGTCGTAATTATTCGGGTAAACGTTTGATATATGTGGTTCAATAAGTAATTTTATTACTCCAAGAAGAGGAGGAAGAAGAAGAGTTGATGATGTCAAATCTAAATAAAAGAAATAAAAATGTAAACGAAATTTTTTAATGTCGTAATACAGACGGTGCTTTTAAATTAACAGTCGAAAAAAGATCGTTTCAAAATGAGGAAAAATTTCGAGAATATTTTAGGCTTTCCAGAGATTTATTTGGAACTGTCTTACAATTTATAAGGGATGATATTACTAAAAAAACCTACAAGAAAAGACATCACTTAATTATTACAATAATAAAACTATATAAAAATTATAATTTCGGTATAGACGTTTACGCTGTGAGCTCAGCTAAACGTTTGCGTCCAAATCAAATCGCAATTGATTCCAGCGCACACTGTCGACGTACACTGCTATCGCTCTGCGGCCCGCACAACTAAGCAGAACCTAACAAACCGTTATCATAGAGAACCATTCCTTTGATTTTGACGAACGTACGCGGCGTTCGACTGACTGTGAGTTATGCGTCGCTCACTATGCTAACAAACCATAGCTTTATATGTATATGTCTTCTTTTAAGTATAGGAGACTTAATATTTAATGAACAATTTATTTTTATAGTTTTTTGCCTTTTGTTTTTCCTTCCAGTCTTTTTTTATATATACTTCCACTTTATCTCTCCTTAATCCTTGGCCATCCTCTTCCCGTTTTTGTGTCAGTTTTACTTGTAAACGTCTGTTTCTGATTCTGTTAACTGGCATTATCATCATCACATGTCCCAGCCATCCATCGGTTGGGGTTTTCTATTCCGGTCATACTATTCTCTTTGTATAGCTGTTTTAAGTTTTTATGTTGTTCTTCGTTTTCTATTATTTTTAAATATTTTTGCGTAATATGTTCCTAATATTTTATTAATAATTCCTTTAGAGCTTAATATCATCTTATCTTTTAATCAAAACGGCTCTGCCAAAGGCCACTACTGCTGATTTGTATATTCTTCTTCTGAAATTTGTTGTTGTCTTCTCCTTCTTTTTATGTAGACATGACTCTGTCTGTTTTTCAGTGTGCCTCCTGTCAGTTATCGTTCCATCGTTTTCGTGGTCTTCCTACTGATCGTCTTTCTATTGGGGAACCGTATCTTGTCGTCTTTACTACTCTATTTGTTGTCGTTCGGCTTATATGATGGTTCCATTCTACTCTTCTATTTCTTACCAGTTCTTGGTGTTCTCCACCTTGCATCTACGTCGCATATCTGTACTTCTAGCTCTGTCCGATAGTGTCTTACCATCATTTTTTAAAGTGTTTTCATCTCTGCTGTTTCTAACATCCCTATTTGTCCCCTCTGTGTCAAGTCGTGTTTCTGCCGCGTATGTCATTATTGGTCTAATGACTGTTTTGTAAATTATGCCTTTCATTTCTTTCCCGATATTTTTATTACTCCATAATTGTTTCATTCAGGCAACCTACGACTCTGTTTGCATTATTCACTTTATCTTACACTTCTGTTTCGAGCTTTCCATAGCTAGATAATGTGAAGCGTAGATATTTAAACTCCATCATTTGTTCTATTATCTGACCTTCCAGCTCCAATTTACATCTTAGTAAATTTTCTGGCGGTTATATTAAATTGGTGCAGTATACGTTGTAAATCATCTTCACTTTTAGAGATTAGTATTGCATCGTCTGCATAGCAGATTATTTTAAGTTGTTTATCTCCCATTTGGTGACGTGGTGACCATGGTATCATTTTTAGGTCGAACTATAGAGAACTTAGGGAATCTCGCAGTATTATCCCATTGCCAGCTTCAATAGGGTCAGTTAGTTCTTCTACTTTTACTTTTATTGTGTTTTTTTATCAGTACAATGCGTACTCTTGCGTACAATAAGTAAATAACCTTTAAGTTGACCTGGTCAAATGCCTTCTTAAGGTCCACGAAAGATAGATATGCCGGTTTCTTGTATTCTAATGATTTCTCTTTCACTTACTTCATTGTAAATATAGCGTCGGTGCATGATCTTTCCGATCTAAAACCTTGTTGTTCTGCTGCTAATGTTATAATTTCTTTTAGTTTATTTTGTTATCACTTTAGTTGTTAATTTTAGTGTTGTGTTTAATAAATTAATTCCTCTATAATTTTCCGGGTCCGATTTGTTTCCCTTGCTGTGTTGTTGTTTTCTTAAAGAGTCCTTAAAAGAGTGTGGAAATATGCTTTTATACGGGGTTTGTATCCTTCCCTTAAATTGCGTAGATATTTATTTGCTTCATAGCTGTCATATGCTTGAACATTAGAACAGAAAATGAATGAATAATCAAAAATTCTAATGAAAAATGTATTTTAGGTGTAATATGGGAATCCTGCAAATTATCAAGCACCAGATTCAAATTCTTCGACGCCAAGCTCTCTACACAATTAGAAAATGCGTACCAAGCATGTTTACGGGAATCTGAAGTCAATCCTAACGTCAATTGGCACGTACACATCGACGCCAAGACCGAAGTTGACTTCAAGGCCAACATGATGTACAAGCCAACCAAGAAGATAATCAGACGCACATTCCTAACCGGACTTTGGTTGAATATGAAGACCAGTCCCAGCCAAAAACAAATCCACGCCAAGATTAACCGTTTGCAGATTGATAATCAACTATATGACTGTATATTCCCAGTGGTATTGGCACCAGTGCCTCCTCCAAAAAGTGTTACTGCTAATGATGGTAAGTTCGTTTTCTGTACATTGTTTTTCGTACATTTATTTTAGAACGATTTTCAATATATTATCTATATGTTATTGCCTAATAGTTAGTATATACTACAATTTTTCTTAATTTTTTAGGAATCAAACCCTTCATTGAAGTTAGTATTGTCCAGTTATTGATGAAGAACAGTCAGATTCTTCAGTTCAAATACTTTAAAGTTTTAGTTCAAGAATTCCATATTAAATTGGATATGGGCTTCGTAAGTAGCATTTTAGAAATGTTGCAAGAAGACGAGGCATCTGCAGAAACAGAGGTGAGAGATGTTGGATATTTATTGCTTAGGTTTAATATAAAAAAGGGATTTATCTTCGACCAAAATGTATAAGCTCAATGTTTATAGATTTATATCCCTTCAGCAAATCTGTTTTTATTATCTTTAAATCTCGTTTTTTAAATGTGTTTTGTTTTTTTTTTAGAAACAACTCTTCTTGACAGACAAACATCACGTTGAAGAAACCCTCTACGCGCTGGCTTCCACTCAATCTAGTCAAGAACAAAAAAGCTTCTATGATTTACTTCATTTTTCGCCATTTAAAATCCACATTAGTTTCTCTCTAGCTGCAGGATCAAGTTCTTCCAGTCAAAATATATCTACTCCTCCATTAGTACACGCCCTGCTTCAAGGCATAGGTGTCACTCTTACAGACTTAAATGATGTTGTGTTCAAGTGAGTATAACTTAATGTAGAATGGTGGATCGAAAGAAAAAATTACAATAAATGTTATTTTAAAAATTGATAGCAATTTACAGTAAATATTGTAATATTGCACAGTAAACAAAAAATTATGAAATATAAATATAATTTTATATATTTCGATAAAAAATAATTGAACTTGACTTTGAGCCATATTATGTGGCTAGTTGTAAATACTACATAGACGGAATTATTCACAACATGTTTAACTTAACAGTCAAAATGTTACCCATTTGTTCTAATTTTTAACGTGGTAATACTTATTTCTAGGTTTTTCACTGATGATGGGATAACTTTTAAAATTTTTAATAAATTTTATACAATTTTACTAAAGAAGTTTTTACTTCATAGTAAGTTTTTTTACAACTATGGTATAAAGCCAATTACTGGGAATTTCCTTTTTAAATTTCACTATTAATAATATTATCGACACAGTTTGTTTAAATTAACACTATCAATAAGAAAATAAAATGAACCCTACAAAACCAGTAAATCGGTTCGATTCTGTTAAAATACACAAAAAAAAAATGATACTCTTGGAACCACTTAATTTCTAATCAATGCCAAACTAAATCTTACTATGACGACACGGATACAGCCACCAACCACACATTCAACTGCATTGAGCTTATCTTGAAACTGAACAGACCGTATATAAATCATCTTACGTCAAGCTGCGGTGCCACAGTGCAGTGGAGATGGACATAAAATATGGAAAGGTTCTAATTCTATGCAGAGCGTAGTGTTTTTGTATTTATTTTTACATAAAATTATTTTTTTATAAAATTAAATAAAAAAAATATGATAACTACAGTAATTTTCATGACGGATTCTTTATATACGTAAGAACGCATAAATATTGTACTTCAAGTGACTAAAATGATTAGGAGTTCTTATAAAATAGATCTATGTTGGTCGAGCTGCTGATGTCGATTCACCAACTTTGTTAAAAGTTAACATTGTTGCCACAATAGAGATTAATTTTAGCACATTATTTAGTAGACTACGAAAATATTGAGCATATTCTCTAAGTTGTTGATAAAACAATAGAATATATTAATCCTTATCAACATCATCCTTAAAGAATAAGTCTCGGAAAGAAGAATAAATTAACACCTGTAAAGTTGCATGTGATAGTATAGGTAAAGTCAAAGCGATATATCCGAATCATGGCATCTTGCACACACTGATGAAACTGTTTGAATCCGCTGTAATATATACGCATTTTAACAATATCATCAATATAATCTCAAAAAAAAATTATGGAAACATCCTTCGCGATTTTAAATGATCCATCCACCAAAAAATCATTGTCTTACCATATTTTTATCTTTTCCTTGTTTATCCTTATACATGTTAAATATTTTATATTTTTTTTTCAGGTTAGCCTTCTTCGAAAGGAACTTTACTTTCCTTACGCAGAAACAATTGATTAGTGAAGCAACTAGTCATTATGTAGGACAAGCTATAAAACAATTTTATGTGCTAGTTTTGGGATTGGATGTCTTAGGAAACCCATACGGCCTAGTATTAGGTATTACCAAGGGTGTTGAAGATTTGTTTTATGAACCATTCCAGGTGGGTAGAAGTAAAACTTCTAGATCTAGAAACTTCTAGAAATCTAGATCAGATTTCTATGTCACTTTGTCTTTATGTAATTTTATCTTAAACTTGTCTATTTTTATTATTATTCACACGCTAACCAATATCTCAAAAATTGTTCTCGTCTTTAGGGTGCAATCCAGGGACCAGGTGAATTCGTCGAAGGTTTAGCGTTGGGAGTCAAGAGTTTGTTCGGACACACTGTAGGTGGTGCTGCAGGTGCTATGTCAAAGATTACCGGCGCTATGGGCAAAGGTATCGCTGCTCTCACTTTCGACGATGACTTCCAAAGAAAACGAAGAGAAAAGCAGAACAGGAAACCCCAGAACGTACAAGAAGGTTTGGCACGAAGTGGAAAAGGTTTGGTTATGGTAAGTTTTTGTTAGAAACATAAGAAATCGATGGAATCATCTCGTATATCTAGATCTTAACTTAAATTATCTCTTGTAGGGTGTGTATTCTGGTGTAACTGGAGTATTTACAAAACCAGTGGAAGGTGCCAAAGAAGAAGGAGTGGAGGGATTCTTTAAGGGTTTAGGAAAAGGAGCTGTAGGCCTAGTTACCCGTCCGGTTGCTGGTGTCGTGGACTTCGCCAGTGATTCTTTAGATGTAGTCAAAAGAGCAGCCGAAGGTAAGACAAAAAGTTTTTATTAAATAGAGCAATATCTGTTTCCTACCTGAATATTTGTAGACAGTCTATTCGCTCCACATGGAACTCAAAAAGGATTCATAGCTTTGAAAGGAAAGAAAAATGAGCTACTTTGGTGACTTAATAGGAAATGGAAAATATTGGTTATACGATTATACGATAATATTGGCACGATTGGTTATACAAGGGAAGGTGGAAGGAAAAGGAGGACCGGGGAGACGACGTATGTCCTGGTTGAAAAATTTAAAGTAGTGAAGTGGAAAAACAGCAACAAAACTCTTCAGAACTGCTGCAGACAGATAGGCCAAGCTGTAGAGCTTTTTTGGTTTTTAAAATTTAACAGCAAACCGCCTCGACCATGTTTTAAAATTGTTTCATAGAATATAAAAACCAAAATAAAGACGCAAATTACTTATTCCCCGAATGGAAAAATGTAAAAAATCATGATTTTTTGTTTAGATACCATCAGTTGGCTGGTATCTTCCTCAGGACACCCATCAGTTGGCTGGTATCTTCCTCAGGACACCCACATTGTTCTTTATTCAATTGAGGATCAGTATGTTCCTTTAAAGTGAAATCTTTTAACATCGACCTCATGTCACATCAATTTTAGCATATAATTATACATAAGCAAGGGCAGAGGGACAAGTCCATATTACGCCCAAAAACAAAGAAATTACATTACGAACCTACTATTAGAAAAGTAAAAATTACAATTTTGGTTTAAGAAAAACCATATTTTAACTATAATAGAAAATGGTCAGTTTTTAAACGCGTTGGTAGAAGGGGCAGACACAATGTTATCAATTTATGATGTCAGGTTATTCTAGCTCTCAAAAACTCTATTTGGTACAAAGTTCTGTCTTGATCTTGTAGAAAATTTTAAACTAGTGGCCTTGAAACGTTCATCTTATCTGAAAAACATTTCGTCGAGATTTCCGAAATTGAATTTTAATATTTTAAATGTGTCCACGTTGTCGGCGAAGTTCAAAAGAAATTAGGTGAGCCATACCAAGTCTTTCAGCATAAGAAGGTCTTCTCGGTCCCAAAGGAATTCGATTGGCTGTTCTTTGAACGTTTCCAACAAAATTTTGTCTCGAACCAACGTTGGACTAGCGTATTCAAGAATCGATCTTACGCAAACAGTGTAAAGTTTACAGAATGACTGCATTGAAACTCTCGAAAAACGCCTCCGAATAAGATATAGTCTGGAGTTCGACGTTTATAAATAGACGTAATATGGTCTGACCTAGTTAGGCTGCTGTTTACGATAACCCCAAGGTCGTTATACGAGAACACAGAATCCAATGGTTGTCCGTTAACAAAGTACGATACAAGTGGGTTATTTTTACCAATTCGAAGCACTACACCTTTTTAACGCATTTAAGGGCAGTAGTCACTGGGAACATTAAGTTAAGATAGAGTCCAAGTCCATTTGGAGGGTTAGCTGGTTTGTGATTGGACTGGCATATATTTTTGTGTCATCAGCATAGAACGATGTTTTACTGGAAACACAATCAGGAACATCGCTGGTATAAACCGTAAAAAGTAGAGGTCAAAGGACAGAACACTGAGGCGCTCCACTTTCCACTAACCTGTCCTGCGAGAAAGATTCGCTAACTTTTAACTTTGTAATGTCGATCTGTCAGGAAATCATCTCTCCAACGAAGCAAAATAGAAGTCTGTGCTTTGGGTTATTAGACCTGTGTGGCTAGTTTCAGTTACTAATGATATTTTCACTTAAGATGGTCTGATAAGACCGAAAAAGTTCTGAAATTTTTAATCCGTTTGGATAATTTCAATTTTATAAAAAAATTTAAATATATACCATTATACCTTAGAATTTTTTTACTCCATTGTAAGCTATTTATAATCTTTTAATCTATTATACTGTTTTTTGTTAAATAAAATCTAAATTTTAAAAATTTTCATTTTTTTAGGTAATGAAGATACCTTAAGATTGCGAGCCCCAAGATTTTTACATTCTGATAAGCTAGTACGGCCTTATAACTTATACGAAGCTACTGGCAACAGATATCTCAACCATATTTCCAAAGGAAAATATGCCAAAACTGACGTTTATGTGGCGCATTATATTATCGTAGAAAACAAGGAAGTTTTGTTGTTGACTGACCGCAGAGTGGCTTATCTTATGCATAACGACATCTTCGGAGGATGGCAGGTAAGTGTCCGTTTAGCAGCATATATAAAAATAAGGTATAAATATGTGGGAAGTGAAAAGTATAGACCATAGAAATTATGCCGAGTAAAACCAAGAAGACGTAGACATATAATATATAATAATAAGATAGACTGATCGTTGCAATGCCAACCCGTTAACTCAGTTCCGATAAAGAAAAGTGACGCAAAATAGTACCTGCATCTGTTTCTAATTTGCCATGTTTATAGACCACGTGACCTAAATGACCAATGAGAAGGTCACGTGGTCGATAAACCCGGTCCTTTAAAAAGAGCTGCAGGGACTGCTTTGCGTCAGTTTTCTCAGTCACACTGGGGGAACGCGACTGTATGACAGCATTCAGTCTATTTGTATTATATGTCTATGTAAGAAGAGGAACTAAACCTAACCTTGACTAACCTACAACATTACAATATTGCAATATTTTATGTCTTCCCAAATATTCGACAATCTGTCATAGGAACTACAGTAAAATATCTAAACAGCCTTTAACAATATCATTATCTGTTTCAGATCGAATGGTCATATACCTGGGAAGAAATCACTGCTCCAGGAAAAGTAACCCCGAAAGGTGTTCTTATTACTACCTCAGAAAAGAAGAAGAAGCTGTTCGGTTCTAGTAGTAATACCAAGCTGGTGCTCATCGCAAGCCCTCAAATTAGAGAAGAGATCTGCGAGAAAATGGAGTCCCTTAGAACAGCATAATTTCTCATGCTTTATAATGCTTCGACGTATTTTCTTATTTAATATTTATCTCTAGTTCCAGAAACAATGTTATACATGAAAGACTTTTGATCGTAATGCTTTTGTTTGTTACTGTATGTGGTCGTTTTGAGTTAATATTTTCTTTCTAATAACCTAAGCAACAAAAATATCTCATTTTTAGTTGAGGATAATGTGTTCTTGTGAGCGTGAACATTTTTGACATATGCGGTGTAAAAATGCTAACAGTGACACAATTGTATTCTTTACTCTATATGGGAGACCAGTCCATAACCGATGTATGTGGAATAAGTAATATGTCAAAAAATCTTAAATCCTATGATGACAATAGTTTTCCTAATATTTCTGATTTTATTGGTATTTTGCTGAGTATAAATAAAATAAAGAACTGTCTCAACTTTTGATTAAAGCAAATGCTTGGTTACCATTATCTTTTCTCTAATAATATTTAAATCCAAATAAATAATTTAGTTTTCAGTTCTATTTTTATTTCAATTTTGTATCTATAAAAGTTTCTATAAATGGGTACAAATCTTACCCACTTAAAACATCACATTTGTTATTTACGGGAAATCACTAGTGTTTATTTCTTTTGAAAAACTAAATCTTTTGCAATGCCAGGCAAAAAATGGTGGAGATATTTCAATTTTAATCATATTTAAAAAAGTCTGCCTATAATATAATCAGCGTCTCCTATAGAAGTTGCTGATTAAGATAGCGATTTGCAAATTGCTGCACGAAATAATTGGATCAAATTAATTCCGAACCAGTAACGAAGGTTTCGCAGCCAAGAAATTCATCTACGTCCCAGGCTTTTTCATACAACGATTTTTCCTTTCATTTTAACGTGGAAAAGAAACTCAAGTTTTCTTTTCTTTATAAGAAATATAATTTCAAGTTCAGTATTCAGTCTTTCCAGCACTGCCCGATTTGTGATTCTATTCATCCAGGAGACTCTGAGAACGCGCATGTAGATCCACATTTCAAAGGCATCTATCTTTTTAAACAGTTCACCAAAACAGATACAGATTTCTCATCCAGTATTCTTAAGTTCTCATCTCATCTGGCCCTACTGCTTTGCCACTTTTTGGCTTGTTTTATCTCATCAGGTGTTATTGGAGGTGCATTTTCCGAAAATGTTACGACGCAATTCCTTGATCCATTATCATTGATAAAATTGACAAATTCCTTAATTTTCTTGTGAACGTTAAAGCTGTCATAAAGACACTGTGAATTTTCTTGTACTCTAGTCATTCTTGTGTTTATGTTTAGTATGTTCATCCATCAGTATTAGAATCTCCCTGAGTCGTCCATTTTTGTTTTTTCTCGTGATAATTTATACTTTATTAGTTAGATAAGTTTCCTTTTGACTGGTTACTATTAATTCTTTAATTTTTGAGCTGAGCTGCACTTTGAGCAGTATCTGGTTCTTGTAATTTTTTAATATTAACTGTGGTGTGATTACGCTGTCGCCGTTTTTTTTTAGTCTTGTATTCATGTCCATGACCACATGATTCTAATTCTTGTCTCCTGGTGCTTTGCATGTGTATAATCTTCTCCCTTTAACAGCTTGAATAAGGTGTTCCTCACTAGCATTTGTTCTTCTATAAAAAAATCTCTCACCCAATCCGAACTTTCCAATGTACTCCTCGTAACTTCTTTCGCCAATTTTGGCATTACAGTCACCCATAATTACTGTGATTTCACGCTGTTTTCCTAATTTTGACACATCTTATAGTTTTTCGTAAAATACTTCGATTTCTTCCTCAGGTTTGTCAGCGGTGGGGGCATATACCTTATTAACTTGAGTTTTCCATTGGTTGACTAAAGTTAAAACATTATTATTCTATCGGAGTAAGGTACAAAATTCACTGAAGTCATCGGTTTCTTTATTAAGAAGAATTTCCACTCCATTAAAGTGGTTTTTATCAGTGTTTCCAGAGTGGTATTGGGTTCCATTTTCTGATTGACGTTTTCCCGAGTTTGGCCATTGGGTTGCACTTAGTCCTAATACCTAGATATTTAGTTTGTCCATCTCGGATACAACGTTGTCCAGTTTTGCTGGTTGACACAGCCTTCTAATGTTCTAGGTAGCTATTAAAATATCATTCTTTTGAATTTTGAGACGTTTTCCTTTGCTAGCAGACGAGGAGATTCTTCGTACCGTCTCCCCACTATAGGGATGCCCGGATCAGCGGCCTTATGTTTAAGATTCTCAGCCATTTGATTGTCTTATGTAAACATGTAATGCGGTAGTTTTCCGTTGCTTTCCGCACTGCAGTACCACAGCCATTCAAACTGCCCTAGTCATGCCTGTGGATTTCCAAGAGTTTCAAGATAATTTCTTTCTCACCTTGTCTGGATACGGGTAATCGCTGCTGGGCTCTTCACCAGGAATTTTTGGGACTAGGAGAGATATATATGGAGAGGGAGGATATATAGGGATATGGGTCATGAGTTTCACGGTACGGTATGGTAAAATACCTGGCGTCGGGGCAGGGTCGCTAGCCCTGAAATAAATTTATTTTCACCGGGATCTTAGAAAGTACCTATCCGCTATCCAATAGGAATAGGAAGTTCCAAATCAGGATTTGTTTTAATCCATTTTGGAGCAAACATTGATCAGATGCTAGATTTTTACAGATATCTAGAACATTACTAGTCTTTTCCATTTCCTTTCTAGTTATTCTTACAATGTACAGAAAATACTGCAACCAAATGTAAAATTATTGTTGATACATTGAGTAGAACTCATGAATGACTTATCCAAAACTACAATATTTAAAATGTGGAAAATTCGTGCAAAAAATCTTGTGTTCTCAATTCTCACAAAATCCAGTTAAATAAAATTGAAATATCTATTACCCAAGGCATTAAATACATGATCCTCAATTTTATAATAAACCGATTATATCCTGAAACATTATTTTGTATAGATAACAATGTAATCAGTTTTAGTAGTGTTGATTTTGTTTTGAAAGTTTTTTTATCTAGCGTTTTACAGTATTTTATCAGGATACAATACCATGTGTTTGGAAAAAATAATAGCCTTATTAACTTTTCGGCTTCCAGATAAGAAGCAGTGAAAGTACAACATTTTTACAGCTGTATTTTGACATAGATACACTCAAATTTCTCATTTTCTCATCTGAAACCCGAAACTTAAATAAAGCGTTTTTGTCCTTACGCATATACATAGTATTATTCCTTAAAAATTGTAGAATTTTAGTTTAACAGATAATAAAAACCTGGGATTTTATTTAATTCTAAACACAATCCACGGACCACTGAAACTATTTAGTTATTCTATTTTTGCACTTTTTTATATTATTTGTTGTTATTTCCCGCATAAATTTTATATGCTGTTTTTCAATATATTAATTAAAGAAATATTTGAATTTCACTATCCTTTTCCAACAAAAAACTCTGGTTGAAATGTTTAGAATAAAGAAACTTTGAGAAAGATGATATTTGAGAAAAATTTCCTATTTCTGGTCGAGGTGGTTGGACGTGTTTTAAGAAGTTCCATCATATTACCCAATTATTGAGCTGCTACGAGTAAGTTTGAACACTATTAAAGCATTTATTGTGTGTGATATGGATACTAGAGAGCAAATGATATAAAAAAATAAACGAAACTGATCCAACAGAATATCAAACGACGTGAAAAAGTTATTATACGTAACACAAACAGTAACTGGAAAATGCATAAAAATATGTAAGGGTTCTTTCCACCAAGAGAAACGTATGTACCAAATTTCAAGACTTAAGACATTTTTTCAAGAAACACAAAAGACAAGAGTATGAGGAGAAGAATGGTATCCAAAAACACAACAAACAACAGCTAACGACAAGCTGCAAAAAGTGCAGCGGCTAGCTTGTCTGGGAATCACAGGGGCAATGTCAACATGTCCCACTGCAGCTCTAGAGGTGATGCTGAACCTTCCCACCTTGTAGTTCTGCATAAGGAGGAGGCAGTAACTACCGCATTAAAACTGCGACAGACACAAATAATGAAACCTGGAGATCTAGTTGGCCACCTGAAAATCTTAGGAAGAAATTCCATTGGATTCTAAGGACTTTGAAACACCCTTTGAAGTGGTCATAAAAAACCACCAAATGGGTGAAGAAATTGAACCAAAAGTGGAAGAAGGTTCACTCGTATGGTATACGGATGGATCTAAGATAGATGAAAGGGCAGGAGTGGGAGTTACTGGGCCCAATTTCAGGTTATCTAAATCTCTTTGAAACGCCCCAACTATCTTCCAGGCAGAAATACATGCTATAGACATAAGTGCCCAAGAATGTCTCAACCGAGACATCCATAGGGCAAAAGTCTTTATTTTATTAGACAGCTTGTTTAATTTACTAATGTTTGTATTTTGAGAACGATTTCCGAAGTGGAAATTGAAACGTCAATAAACGTACTTTAACCTTTAACTGTGGCTTATTCGCATTTAAATAGTAATTATATACATTGTCAAATTAAAATACGTTTTCTAGAATTCCTACATACGTTACTAATTTTTAAAAAATAAACAAACGTTACGTAATTATATATCAAAATCATATAAATTTAGTAAAAATGCTTTTTATTATAGTACATATAAATTTTACTGGGTATGCAGTAAACGACAATACTGAGTGTTTAAAATCTACCGACTAAACAAACAACATGACGTTATGCAGCCAACTGGGTACTAGTAATCGAGCGGGGCATTTTTACCAGCATAGAGCGAAGACTATTGACCATACCACAATACACCCCAAAGTTTTGTTTTAGATTTAATTAGTAATAAATTATTTATAATCACATATCTTCTATAAAGTTAATTAGTACATCGATACCGAGTGATAATCTCTCTCTAACTTGCGGCTTCGATTAACTACTGTTCGTTTCTACTGGTCAACGTTGTCATGTTTTTATTAGATACTTTACTAAATTCATTAATCTATGAATATTTTATGTATGATATATTGTCTTTAAAACCCAACTATCATTTCTTAAAATGTAGTGCTTATAATTTTGAAATTGTACAAACTGGTGCAAGATTCCAGAACTCGGGAATGGTAAAAAAGGGAAAATATACAGTACAATAAACTAATTGACTGCTCCACGACTCGTTTATAACAGGCGGCTTCCGAAAAAAAAAGCATCACTAAGAACTTTCTTCTCTTTTAGAAGTATAACACATTTTAAAAATGAAAATATTATAGACTTACACCAGGTCGAAAGAAGGAAAAACGATGCCGAGGTAGGAACAGAAATATTGTATCTAGAAACCTATATAAAAAACTGGTATATACATTCCAAAAAAAATCAGGACACTTGCATTTTGTATGTTTTTTAAATTCTGTAGGTGTTAAGTGGTTTAAATGGGGAGGAAGTACATTAATAATAAAAATCGTTTATTTAAAACATTAAAAAAGTAATAATAGAAAAAATAGGTAACACAAAAAAAATTAATATTGTTCGAAAACTTAAACAAAAGAAAAAATAAAATTTTGATGATTTCAATACGCTTAGGCATACTTACAATAAGTTTCTGAATCTGTTCTTGCGGTATACGTTCCCATTCTTCATTCAACGCCATTTTCAGTCTTTAATCGTTTCTGGTAATGGTTGCCATTTCTGGATTTGATTTGCCTCTAGTAATGGATTTTTCCCTAAAATATCCCATAAATGTTTTAATAGATTCATATCAGGACTACAAGCAGGTCAATCCAAAACAGTAATTCTCACAGTATTTAGGTGGTCCATGACGATTCGCGCAGTATGTGGACGCGCATTATCCTGCATGCATAATAAATTATCCCCAACGAAAGGAGCGTATGGGATAACAATGTCCTCCAGACACGTATGTATTTGTCTGCCGTTAGAGTTCCACGTTCGATTAAAATTAATTCGGTGCAACCGTTGATAGAAGTAACCGCCCACACCATCTTCGCACCAAATGGCGTTCTGTTTGAAATACAGCAAGGTGCAAATCAATTTCCGGGTCTCCTCCAAACACGTTCGCGTCCGTCTGAAGATCGTAAGCAAAAACGGGACTAGTCGGAAAACATTACAACACTTCATTGCTGAACAGTCCAGTCTCTGTCTGTCCAAACCTCATCCTGTTTGCTTGATGAGCTGCTGTTAATTTAGGGCATGGTACTGGCTTATGAGAACGTAAACTACTTTCATGCAAGACTCTTTTTACAGTTCGTGCAGAAATATGAGTTCCTCGCGCTTCTAAAAACGACTAGCGAGAACATTTGACGTTAAAGAGCGGTTACGTACTACGGAAATCTTAAAAAACGTTAATCACGCTGATCTCTGCACCTTTTTCTTCCTGATCCTGGTCTTCTAGTGTATTCTCCAGTCTGACGATACTTCGTAAGAACATAATGGACGGTACTTTTGGCAATATTCAAATGATTTTCAATATAACGTATGCTGCGACCATCTTCACGTAATGCCACAACTTTTGCGTTATTTATGTGAGTCATATTAATACGATTTGAAATCACTAATCAGTTCTTAATATTTTCAGTGTATAGTGGTTTTAATGGGAAGGAAGGAAGAAGCATAATAAAAAACGTTCATTCATAACAATTAAAAGGGTTCCTTTAATGTTTTTAAATGATCGCTTCAACATAGAAACAAAGTTTTGACATTTAGCAAAAAATAGTACTTTATTTTGTTTACTAGAAAGAGATTTTTACATTTCTTATTGAATTTACGGTAAGTTTCACGTTTATTCTGATAAATTCAGATCACTGTTCATTGGTGTTTTCAAATTGTGTTAGTATGACTCCCGAAAATAAGGCAAAAGTTGTGGCATTACATGAAGATGGTCGCAGTATACATTTTTTGGTAGAAATGCAATGCAAATAAAACGCTATTTAGTATATTAATATATATATAATTTATTAAAATATATGAAAATTTTCGTCAACGAGTTAAAACATTGTCAATAAGTAACTAACATTTAGTAACAAAAATGATTTTAGTAAAAAATTAAGTAAAATAAAATATATGATTGCATTTCACACAATTGAGAATTAACAATTATTGTTAAATTTCTTTAATATAGATAATACATTATTCAATGTACCAAAAACTTACAACAAATGAAATTCCAAAATTGTATTTTCCATTGTGTGACATCAGAAAAACCTAATTCACACTTTGTTAAATAGCATCTGGTCTTAATATATCCATACTCGTATATAGTTTTTACTATACATACTCGTATATAGTAGTATAGATTTTCATAAATAGCTCTATTATTAATCTTAATTCTATTAAGGCAGTATTACAGGCACTTATAAGAACTGGTAAGAGTTAAGTACCAAACGTTGTCCATAGTGATTAGTTCATACAGGAAGTACAATATTTCACTTTTCATAGTATGGCACAATTAAAAATAAAAATCTTCATTTTAGGTATCTTTAACGAATTCGAGAAATCTTTTTGGCTTTGTCAACACATGGTGGAGGGGGTGGAGGTTTATTGGTGACCATTCTACTGTAGAGACTGAAAAACGAAAAACAAAAATTAATCAAATCTGACAAAAAGTTTCACATCAACCAAAACACATGTGTTTAGTTAAAAAAAATCATAGAGAAAAAAACCGAAAGTTCATTAAATCACCTAATAAATTATATTAAATAAATATTCCTTTAAACCAGGTCAAACAATATCTCAAGATATTTTATTTTTACTAACACCTTTTAGACATTTTTATTGACACTATTACTTACACTCTGTATGTTTCACTTCTTAAATAATCCTGTAGATGGCTAATTCCTAGTTGTAACTGTTCGGCAATAGGTGGTACCCATATGTTGCCTTCAAATCGAAATGCAGACTTGTTGGAGGACATATCTAAGTTTCCAATCTCAGGAGGTAGGATAGTCAGACGATTTCCCTGAAGATGGAGTTCCCTCAGACGAATTAATTCCCCTATTTCTTTGGGTAGTTCAATGATGTCATTTTCACGAAGAACAAGCTAAAAATAGTAACATTTTTTGCATTCTATCACTGAACTTAAAAATACACTCAGGTGCAAAAAAATCGATCCACGCCTATTTTACAGAAAAGACACATTTTGAAGATGTCACTTCTAGATTGGGCATATATTTAAGGAGGAACTATAAATAATGTAAATAAGAAACACCATTTATCCAAAAAAATTATTTACAAAAAAATATGACATTTTTCGAACAGACAGTTACAACAAAATAATGTTTATGTCATTTCTTATTAATACCAAGTATTTTCTTCTCGGGTCCTTCCATACGTCTTGCACTGTGGTTTAAATAAATTTTGAACAAGTTGGTCCAATTCGTCCCATATTATCTGAAGAGCCGCACTAAGCTCACGCAAGTTGTTTGGGCGGGGTAATCGAACTTAAATTCGTCTTCTCAGTGTGTCCCATAGGATTAAGGTCGGGACTAGAAGCTGCCCAAATCATAGGGACAATCCCGACGTCTTCTAAGTATTCATTCGCCACATCAAGTGGGGATGCGCGTTATCGTTCAAAATAAAATTAGGTCCTATGAATGGCGCAAAAGGTATCACATGCTATTCTAAAATAGGTGTTATATACCTCGCTTCTATCACAGCACCTCCATTTACAAGAACTAAGTCAGTACGAGCATCGGAACTTATACCAGCCCAAATCATAACTCCCCTAGATAGTTTACTCTGTCATCAATATTGCATTTGGCAAATAGTTCTCCTGGTTTTCTCCAAATTCTTGGACTCATCCGAGAACAAAACATTACTTTATGTGTTCGCTTGCAAAAGCAAGTCGAGCTCTGCGGTGTTCCACAGATAGCTGTGAATATAAGGCTGGTCTTCTGGATAATTAATTCGATTCATTAATTCGAACTGTCAACCTACTTACATATACATTTCGGACTTCGTTTAGGCGATTTGCCAGCTCAATTGAAATTACATGTCTATTTCTTAAACACGAAGAAACCAAAAATCGATCATAGCGTGCGGATGTTGATCTCCTACGGTGTGATCCTAATCTTCTAGTGTAGATACCATTTTGATTGAACCGCTGAAGGGCTCTTTGAACAGCACAACGACTTACACCTAGCACCTGGGCGGCATAATATTGGCTATAATCATCTTGCATTAAAGCCACGGCTCTTGTAGCATTGGTTGGTGCTAATTTTATTTTAATACCATTAAAAATTCTGAACTCAAATTGGTTTGGTTGTTAAAATCAAATTAATTTATAATTATATAATATAATTAATTAATAAAACAAATTCCTGATGTTTATAAGAAATGCCATAAAAAATTTAGACATAATATTATATAAATTAATAATAATTGTACTTATAAGAGAATTTCTATAAATTTATATATGTCGTGGATCGAATGTTTTGCACCTGAGTATATATTTAAACATTCCTATATGAAGAAAAGGTATGTACTAAAGTTCTTATTAAAAAAAACTACTCACAATTTGTAAATTTTTTAAGTTTTTGATGTCAGAAGGGATATATTCAAAATCATTATCTCCTAAGTATAAGGCACGAAGAGTCTCTAAAATGCAAAACATTAAAATTAACTTTTCTTGCCTAATTCAATATGAATAGTAAAATAAAACAATTGCAGTGCACCTACCCATCATAAAGAAGTTTCCCGGCAAAGCATCCTCCTTCAGATTATTATAAGTCAGATCCAACACTTCTAATACAGGAAATGCCCCAAAACCTCGAGGTAAAGTATATAAACGGTTAATAGAGATATTCAGTATCCTCAATTTTGGCATTGATGACAAAGACAGGGGTAATTCTTCGATATGGTTATTGGAGAGATTCAAAATTTCTAAGTTGCTCAAGTTGGCAAGACCAGGAGGTACAGCTAAAACATATAAGAGTAAGCGTCATTTATGAATTTCTAATTTATAGAATATTTTTATAAATGTTTTTTCGTGTTGTAAAAAAAGAAAAATTAATTTACTTACACTTAATTTTGTTGTGGCTCAAAGTTAATCTTGTAATATTTGTCATATTCACTAAAACCAAAAAAAGTATCAGATTTGATATAAGCGAATCAGCTCTACTATTAAGGCTTATTAAGGTATTTGAGATGTGGTCCTATCGACACACGCTTAGAATCCCATGCCTCTACTATTAAGGAATTTCTACCCGATTTATATTTCTTAAGAATGGTTGAATTTTATTGCCATTATTAAGGGTGTTTTTTATCATTGAGGAATACTAGGAAATTCCGATAATGGATGCCCGCGGTCGATTAAAAGAATGGGTTGGTACACCATCTATATATGGGTATAAAGAGGTATAAAAGAAAGAGAATTTCCATTTCTCAATTCGGAGAATTGTGAATCAGTGGTTATATGCAGATGGTCACTTTATAGGAGTGATCGCTTACAGGTTTTACTGTATTACAAAAATTTTTACTAAAAAATCCTGTTTAATTATATGTACTTAAAAAAACTAAAATATACCTTTTTATAAAGGATTTTATAGTAAAAAAATATGTTTTCTTGTGAAAAAAAAATGAAAAGTTTTTAAATAAAATATTTTTACATTTTATTCTTTCCTACTTTTAACAAAAAATTACAGGTTTGTTAGCAGTTTTAGGTTAGACATGATTAGGCTAGGTTAGGTTTGGTTACTTTAGGTTAGATTAAAACGAATATTCGTATCCTCCTTACGAAATGCCTATGGACAAGAAGCTTGAGGTAACACGAGAGCTCTTTCCGGACGGCAGATGGCATGGTGTATGGAGGGATGAAGGAGCTGAGCGGGCAGTACCCTTTACCATGGATGAACTTATCGAGGCATTGGGTTCACTCAAAACGCGTAGGTCCCCCGGACTGGATCAGATACCACCTGATGCGGTGAAGGGTCTAGGAAGGGCGAAGCCAGCGTGGCTTCTGGAACTCATGAATGCACTGCTGGAAGCCCAAACCTTTCCTGAGCCTTGGAGGACATCGAGGTTAATACGGCTCCCCAAGGCTAGGGAAAAGTATCGCCCCATCCGTCTTCTTCCATGGATCAGTAAGCTGTATGAAAGGATGCTGCAAATACGCATAGACGATATGATTGAGAGGTCAGGTGGTTTATCTTGGAGGCAATTTGGTTTTTGTAAAGGGAAAAGCATGATTGATGCAATCATGAGTGTACTCGAAGCATTGCGCAACAGAAGGGATGAACATCACTGGGCGGCACTGCTGTTGTTTGATGTTAAGAATCCATTCAATACGCTGCAGTGGAACGAGGTAATGAAGGCAATGGAGGAGACAGAATGTCCTGGTTACCTGAAGAATGTGGTAGCAGAGTATCTGTCCGATAGAAGGAAATATGGTGGAAAAGGGCACGATCGTGGACGTGACGGCCGGGGTCACCCAGGGATCTGTCTTGGGCCCGACGCTATGGAACCTGGCATATGACGGGGTTATGCACTGTGAATACTGAGAGGATACAACCCCCTTCGCATTCGCGGATGACCTCGCTGTACTGGTAGTGACCCGGGATGAGCCAGATCTCAAATACCGGGTTCGGAACGCAGGCCGCGTCGTAAAGAAATGGATGATGCAGCACAGACTGAAACTTGCGGCAGAGAAAACCGAAGCCATCATTCTGAAGAGGAAAAGGAACAGGCAAAGTGTTGAATTGCAATGTGCGGGATAACACCCAAGAAACAAGTATAGTACCTAGGAGTGACATTGCACCAGAATTGAAAATTGGAGGAACACGTGAGGGAGGTGGTCCGGAAGGCTGCGAATAGTGCGGCTGCGTTGGGGAGGGTGATACCCAACATTGAGGGACCCAAATCTGAAAGGAGGAGGGTCTTAAACAGTGTTGTACAATCGATCGTCCTCTAAGCGGCACCAGTCTGGAGCGAGATGGTGCACAGCCTATAGGAGGCTCATGACACAAGTGGACAGAGCAAGTCTGTTGCGAGTGGCATGCGACTACAGGACCGTGTCTGTGTCAGCCTTCTGGACCATCGCTGGATGTGTGCGATTACATGTTTTGGCGGTGGAAAGAAAATAGCTCTATGAAAGAAGATGCCCAAACCTTACTATGGCAACAAGAGTGGAACAGCATGGAGGATGTGGCACAGTGGATGAAAATGCTGATCCCGAACGTAAGAGATTGGGTGGACTGTGGCCACAGGTGACTGGATTATTTCCTGACCCAGGTGCTCACAGGACACAGGTGTTTTAGGGCCTACCTCTCTAGGTTCGGAAAGGCTGATACAGATGAATGCCTATACTGTGGACACTCGGACACTGTGACACATATGATGTTAGTGTTTAAAATTATTTCAAAATATTTTATTCTATGTACCTACATGTAAATTCTTAATTCTTAGCCCTAAGTTTTAATTTGCCTAGACGGCAACCCTGTCAGCCCTAGGCAAAGTCGTTACAATTTTATAAGGGCAGTATGTTTCCATATGTTGCCATAAGAGCACACAATAAAGAACATATGAAGAGATTTTGTTGTACAAGTTATTTCTTCACCCTATAGACCAACTATTTACCACCACGATTAACCAGCGACCAGTCAATTTAAATCAACAATTTAAACATACAGTTAGATTGCAACAGATAGATAGTAGAAAGGAACAGAATGGAAAGAGAGACACATGTGAATTTTATTAAAGTGAGAGAAATGATTTAGAGAATGATTGAAAATAAATCAGGTTAGACTAGCATACACAACTATATCCGTGCAGTGATCAAGAAATAAGCAGAGGAAGAAAGACAGCTGGACCAACAGCAGAGGTAAGAGTGAAAGATGCTGGAAGTTGAAGCTAGAAAAGTGGGTCACACTGTATGGGTTAGAATGTGTGAGTCAGACAAAAAAATTTAATCTCTAATTTAAAAAAAAATGCAAAAATTTAGGGCTAATCATTCCCACCCCACTCTTTCATAGAAACAGTGATACTTTATGGATGAGGGATGTTGCAGTTGCAGTGGTGAAGGAGAGATTACATGGTCGCTCACTAGTGGTACAGGCCAGAAATAAAATCTAGTTCCTGCACAGTATTTACTAAGAAATGACAGTGAGATGTGCTTCTATATGAATTTATATTTTTTGATTTTATTTTAACCTACTTTTATCAAAAAATTACTGGTTTGTTAGCAGTTTTAGGTTAGATATGGTTATGTTAGGTTTAGTTACCTTCATAGACATATCATACCTACACTGAGTAGGTCAGACATGGTTAGGTTAGGTTTAGTTATGTCCATAAACATATATTACCTAGACTGAATGCTGCAATATGGACCCGTTGCCACAGTGCGACAGAGAAAAATGATGCAAAGCAGTTCCTGCCTCTCTCTAATATTCTCTAATCACTCTCTCTCTCTAATATAGTTACAAAATAGTTACAAAAAATATTTAAATTGTTGTATTTAAAAACTTAATACCAACTTAATATTTCTCATTCTTATTCTTTCTTCTTTCAAAAATACAAGTTTTCTGTAAATTTACTGCGATAAGATCACTTACATCAAATCAGTGATGATTGATATTCTTTAAAACTAAATATAGTCAAGAAATCAAGATAGTGTTCAAATACAAAAGAACTGCAATTTTTGAGAAGAGTATCAGCAATATTAGTAGTCAAACGTATGATAATAAAGATTATATTGAAACACTTTTTGAATCCAATAAACAAAGAAGAATTGACCACATATATGGGGAGTGATTGCCAAAGAAATGTGCAACATAATTAAAATACAAATAAAAAAAAGGTTATCCTTTCTTTCTATCTTTAAATGGAGATTTGTATGACATGTAGAACAGCTCAGAGATAATAGATGACCTAAGAGATTATTCAAAAGGAGACCCAGTGAAGATAAGAGAAGTCAGGGAAGAACACAGATGTGATGGACAGACGACATACAGAGAACAGAGCATCACTGGATGCAACCACTTATGCCCAGCAGAGCACAAGAGAAGCTAGATGATGATGATGATAACATTTGTATATTGTAGAATTTGCAAGATTTAAAAATAAATAGAAGTACTTGGGATATGTATGACAACCACAATAAGTAATACTGATGTTTTGAAGTATGAGATCACGTAACAGAAAATCATTAAGTAGTATGTAAAATAAAATGTAAAAGATTTAAAAATTTGAAGATTAGTATTAAATTCACCTGTTTTTGAACGATTTAGACTTTATTGAAAACATGTGGCAGTGGCAACAATGTGAATAACAAAAGAAGACAGGAAATTGGCCAAAAGTTTCAAAGACTCATAAATGTACAATAAGACAATAACTGTATTGCTTTTAATAATAATCATTTGGGAAAGCTGTAAGCAACGACTATAGACTCATACTGTGAGGCTCCTCTTTTGTCAATAGTTTAAATCCTTAACAACTACAAAAAACTGACTTCTATTTCCGAATGACATTTAGGACCTTTTATGCTATAAAACATACACGTTGTTATATTTTCCAGATTCTATAAGGGTCATTAGAAATTCACTTTTACTATGTGTATACTCAAACAAATCTGAATACATTTGTATACGAAAACCCCACCCAAAAGTTGTGGTTAGCAATCCTTATTAGGAAATACAAATTTACTTACATAATCCAGGTAATTCTTCAAATGAAGATATTCCTCTATCAAACAAATCGAGCTCTGGATTTTGAAATTCTCTCGCTTCTTCCAAAACCTTCTTTGGTTTAGCCATTCTGTTTAATTTTTGTTATTGATACAAATAATCTAAATACCTTACAGATTTTTGACAACTAATTTGAAGGTTAACAATCGCAGCAGTGTTGCCAATTTTTATTTCCGTAGTACCAAAGAATATAGACGCTTAAGCGTCTATCTTCTTTGGTAGTACCTTAATAGCCTATTAAAAAATAGTGGAAATGCTTGCTCATTTTATACGATACAAAAATAAAAGAAAAAAATATAAATAGATAAATTGGTATATAATAAAAGTAGATTTTACAATAAGAAGTTTTATTTTTAACCAAGTTTTAAAATATTTTAATATTTTAATGAAAATATTTGTAAAGACTCATTTCCTTGAAAATTTGAAAGTATGGTTTGTTACTGATACAAGTCCAACTTTCCTTATAATCAGTGGTATCTCACCTACTGAGAGGAAATATGGTACAACCTGTCGTTAAAATTGTTGAGGGTCAATTAAGTGGTTTAATCCAAAAGAACTTGGACGGTGAAGAATTTTATTCGTTTCTAGGAGTGCCTTACGCAGAACCACCAATCGGAGAATTACGATTTAAGGTAAGTCAAGAAGCTTCAAATAATAAGAACCATTATTTGTGGTACGAAATTTGTACGCAATGGAGCATGAAGAGAATATTTTTTATAGAAAGAACATATGTATATTAAAATTAAATAAAAATTTACTTTCAAAGCTCGGGTTCTGAACTTGTTGATTAGTATATTGGGATTAATTAATTCGTTCTCTTTGTGATAAAATCTTTACACTGCTGCCACAATTGTTTTGCAAGCAGAAAAAATAATATTTATTTTAATAATATTTTTAGCGGTATTCCACGTAGATAAAATAGATATCTGAAAGAAAACTTGAGCTTATGAACAACAGAAAGACGCTAGGTGAAGTACTTAGGTATATTTTATCTCTCATTTTTAGAATGCTTTACCTATTAAACCTTGGAAAGGAGTAAAAGTTGCTACCGAAGAAGGTCCTGTTTCGTTGCAAGCCGGTTGCCTTCCTGACGAAATCAAGGGCTCAGAGGACTGTTTAACTCTCAATGTATTCACAAAGAAGGTAATTAAGCCAATGGTATTTAAAAAAACTACATTTTTACATTTTTGTAGCTATCTGAGGATGGGTCTATGTTACCAGTTATGGTGTGGATCCATTCAGGGGGCTTCAAAGTGGGTTCTAAAAATACAGTTGAACATGGACCAGAACATTTAATGCTTGAAGATGTAGTATTAGTGTGTATAAATTACCGTTTAGGAATATTGGGTGAGATTTGCGTCTTGAAAAATATATACCTACTTATAACAAAAAATTAACAGATGCCTAGGTTAGTAAAATGAATTATTACCTACGTTTTCAGGATTCCTAAACATTGTCGATACTTCTTTGGGCATACCAAGTAATGTTGGCTTGAAAGACCAAATTGAAGCTTTACGGTGGGTTCAGAGAAATATAAAATATTTCGGAGGAAATTCCAAGAATGTTACTTTATTTGGAAACAGCGCAGGAGGGAGCTCAGTGGAACTACTTCTGCACTCCCCTTTGGCCGATGGATTATTCCACAGGGCTATAATGCAAAGCGGATCCATGCTAAATCCTTGGGTCTTCGGTAATTGTCGTGTTTTAGATTTTATGAAGTTTATAGGAAAGAGCTGTAGTACGGAAAAAGAAGCTGTGGACATTTTAATGACAATGCCAGGTCAAGAATTGTGTAGACATCAAATTAACTTTTGCAAGGTACGTTGTTAATATTAATTTTTAACAAAATATTATTTCCATAGCTTAAATTGTCTAACGGAGACAGAGATAAAAAGGTCTGTTTATTGTTATTCCGTTGTAATCAGTTATATTATGAATAATTCGTTGTAGGTGAATACGTTTCTTTGTTTTAGTTATCAGGAAAACCTTTTGGTCTAGAGTTCCTTGGTATAGTAGTCGAACCCCCACACGACAAAGCTCTAATAACTAAACCTGCTATAGAGCTAATAAAAAGTACTGATTGTAATAAAGTACCAATAATGCTTGGCTTTGCAGTAGATGAAGGATTAATCTTTAAGTGTTGTAATTTGTTCGAGACTGTTGTTAAAAAATCGACAAGCCAAGAAGATTTATTTAAAATGTTTCTACCTTCGTATATCAATGAGTCTAAACTTAAAGAAGATGTTTGTACGAAGTTAATCAATCATTACTTTAAGGATGAGAACGAATATAATACATATAAGGTAAAATTTTTAGCTGTTTATGTTATTTTATTATTATTAACGAAGTAAGTGTTTTATGCTTATGGCTTGAAAGTCCAGGTATCTGTAACAGCTTGTTTTTATACTTATTGCGTGGTAGTTCAGGTATCTGTATTATCTTGTACAGATCTAGTGAAAGGATACCATACGTTTTTGAAGTCACTTGGTAGTCTCCAAACAGTGTTTGTCGCCTGCGATCTAACGCCTCGCAGTCATGCAAGATGTGGTTGACTTTTTCAGGTTCTCCACTACAGAAGCTGCAGATTAAGGGTACGTCCAAGATGAACGCTGGTAATCAGATATAGCCATTATGAACTTTGATTAATCAGTGTTGCATGAAACTTACAAGAGAACAGGCTGCAGCTCTTTCACTGTTTAGTGACAATGTAATGTATTAACAAAGTTAAAACCAATCAGTAGGGAAACACATCCAATGACATATTTTACATAAGGGAAGACACATTTTATTTTATCAAAAATTGAACACATATTTCCAAAGAACTGGGTGAATTACCAAAAAACTTCTTTGTTTTTGTTCCAAAAAACCAAAGTGAGGTTGAGCGAGTTGTCCCTCATACACCCTTTCCCCATTAAGGGCGTGGGGTTACGGCACGTAAGAATGGGAGAGGAGAGCTCCTCGTGGGCTACCTGTCTACGTGCGAGGTCGAGCCTCGACCTGCGTTGACCTTTAGGCCCCGGGGGATAACAGACAGGTGTTCGTACCGCAACACAGGTACTACGGGGAAGGTGGAGTTCCGCGATGCTCCTTGCAACGCGCCACCCTCAAATGATGTCGGACTCGTAGGGTCCCGCCGCCATTTATTGTCGGAAAAACACGAATTTCTTCATGTATGCAGGTGTTTTTTTACTGATGAATGTCCAGTAAGGAAGCCTGTTATGTGCCTGAGCTGATCAGTGCTTGTTTTACGCAGTATTTTAGTCCGATTAGCGTATGTCCGTCCAATATACATTCGGGCTTTTTTCGGTTGCGGACAGTGCTTTTTGACACTCTTACGGTCGGCTATAGACCGAAGTATTCTGTAGCTTATCTTCTGGCAAGTTCACCAGCTCTTTCTGATTCTGATGGTATTAGGTGCTAGCATCTCTCTAAAATAGTCAAATTGGGCAGAATAACATACATATTTTGGGGAAATGCGGGGAAGCGGCCGAACGTATAATCTGCAACTATAGGACAATTGTTCGCCCTACCTAAATACCATGTTGTCTATCGGTTACCTTAAATAGATTAAAATAATTTACAATTGATGTAGTTAGCAGTAGTTAAAATCCACCTTTTTTAAGTCACTTACGGTTTTTCCTGAAGGTGGTTTTGCTTTTGTTTTCCATAGAAGCCGTCTGTTGTAAACCGGTCGTACTGTAGCCAGTTGACTTATTGTACATCTTTCATTCACTCATGATACCAATTCCAGGATTTTTCAAGCCTGTACCAGTTTATATAGATCTAAAGGATGAATGTTTTGGAATCACTCGACAATCTCCGAAAGGGAATGTTTTTAGATTCACTTGATAGTCCCCGAAAAGTGTTTACAGAAATTTAATGACTCACAATCATGCAAGATATGATTGACTGTTTCAGGTTCTCTGCTATAGAGTCTGCAGTTTAAGTCTCCATGAAATAGTACTATTGTACGCAGGTCTTCCTTGACTGGCTCATGTTCAGTAAGGAAACCTTACTTTGATTTGATTCCTGCTTATTTTTGGGCCAAAATTATATTGACGAAGTTTTTGGAAGTCCCACAGCTTCTCTGAACCGAATTATTTTGTAACTGATACTCTTCTGACAAGTTCATCAGCTCTTTCATTACTATGTATACCCCGGTGACCTAGAACCCATACCATTGCCCTTTAGTTTGAGATTAATTTACCGATTACAAGACACTTCGACCATTCTATTGCGATGTTTAGTAGGAAACATGTAAATGTGACTTTTATCTTTCTAGTTCGTATTTATAACTTCATAGTCGTTTTCCATAGAAAAAATCTTTAGAAAAATATTTTAAACTTTATAGTTATTACTTGTCGAGACAAAAAAGTTCGGTTTTTAAATTAGTTCCTACCAAGTCAGTGTTGGTGGCCATAGTCATTCAGTTTTGAAGGTTCTTTCGTGGTGTAGTAATTCTCCATTTAGTTCAACGCTTTCTGAAGTAGAGTTATGATTATCTTCATCATAACAACCCTGTATGGATCCTAGCCTCCTCAAAAATTTCTCTCCAGTTGTCCCTATCCATCGCCTTCCTCCGCCAAGCACGTATTCCCATATGATCTTCATCAATGTTATCAAGAAACCATGCTCTGGGTGCTCTGACCAATGGGTCTATTAAGGATCTTTTTCTACCTGGGTCATTTTGTTCCATCTGCATTATATGCCCTACCCACCCCAGACGTCCTAGCTTAATATATTTTACGACATCTGGTTCCTGGTATAGTCTGTAAAGTTCAAAGTTGTATCGTCTTCTCCACACTTCATTGTCATTGTTTCGAAACATTCTAACATGTATCCATTACTTTTTGTTAGAGTCCAGGTTTCTGAACCATATATTAAGACTGGGCGTATTATTGTTTTGTAGAGTTTTATCTTTGTATTTCTCAACATAACACAAGGATATTGAGTCCGAAATAGTAGCTGTTGGCCGTGTAAATTCTGCAGCTTAATTCTGCGCTAGTGATATTTTCAATGTTGAAGATCGCTCTCATGTATGCAAATTCGTTAACTGTCTATAATGTAGCTAATCTGTAGTATAGTGGAGAATATTTTATACACTGTATTTAGAAGTGTAATTCCTCCGTGGTTAGAGCATTCAAAGTTATCCTCTTTTATGTATCTGGTGCAAAGTATTCCAATATTCCAATCACTGGAGAGGGATTTTTGTCTCTATATTTGTTTTATGAGCTGCTGTAGTGCCATTCTTATTCATGATTATGCCAAAATTATCTTTTTTCGATGTGTATATTTAAAAACTATAAGTGCATCAAGGTCCCGAATATGCTTTAAATCTTTTTACGCCATATTTAATGTACTATTTAAACACCAAGTGTTCTCCAAATAGCAACAGATTTTCATCAATGAGAATTTGTTTCCTCGGAGTGTATCCATTTTCTGATTTTATCCATTTTTGTAACTGTGCAACTCTTCCTCCAGTATTCCATTTCGGTAGCCAAAACTTTATTTCGTTTTTTTTTAATATCTGGATTTCTGCCCCATAAATCATAATGCTACGAACTATTGAGTGGAAAATTTTTATTTTCGTGTTCTTTATGTGGCTGACCAAATCACTAGATTTAACTGATTGATACATGTTCTTGTTTGGCCCAGTCGACTTTTTATTTCTTCTTCTGTCGTTCATTTCTTTGAAATTATGAATCATAAGTATTTAAATTTGTTTTTGCCTTTTATTTGTCGATCTTTGTCTACATCAAGGTTTTTTACTGCTTTTTCTGTTGTTGGATACCTATTCTGTTTTCTGACCATTTATTTCTCGGACCATTCTTCAAGTACACTTCTTCCGATTTTCTTACCATACAACTTAAGTCTTCCTCATCTTGTGTCATGGGTGGTCGTCTGCAAAGTTGAATGTGTATAAATGCTCATCTCTTACTGGGACCCCCATTTCTTCACATTTCCTCTTACAAGGTTTAAGGGTCTGTTCTAAAATATTTTAAAAAGCGTTGGCGATGTGGAGCAGCCCTGCAGCAACACCTTTGTTGTCATAAAGTTGTTGGAAAATTTCTTTCTATCTTAACTCTTACTAGATTACTTTTATACATGTTTTTCACTGCTTGTCGTCAACTGTTGTTGATTAAAATGTGCTGTCAGAAAATATACAAGAGGATTTAATGTATACAGTTTATCACTTGCATCTGTCAGGGAATTATAATTGAAATTAAGCATTTCTGGAATAGATGTCTTGTCTTAATATTCTTCGCAAATGATGAAAATTGTAACTTTTTTCTTCTTCGTTGAGATCCTTTTACCTTTCAGGTCGGATTGTTTATTTTAGTGATTGTTGCTTATCAAGTTCTTCCAGTTTTCCGAACTGCACTCGTTGCTTTTATTTCTTCAATGGTCTTTCCCCTTTTTTGTAAAATTTCATTTATTTTAGATGTCTGTCTTTTTTCTTGTCTTTATTCTCTTTGCTTCTATTTTCCTTTTAATTAAATTGTTTTGGTTTTTCCTCATTACATGTCCGTTGTCTAATTTTCACGTTTCTGTATTTTGGTCTATCCAACAATCCTTCCCTATTTCTTTCTCTTTGATTTTTTTAATCTGTGTTTCGTTTTTATTATTTACGCTTTTCTTCGTTTTTCCTTTATTCTCCAGTCTGTTAAACTTTTCTTAACTGTTTACTAAAAAAACTAGGCCGTCTGAGTCTGAGTGCACTAGTCCGTCTATTTGTATTGGTTTCATTCTATCATACCCCAAAGTTGTTTTTAATTTTTTTGTCATTTGTTCTGTGTGCTTTAATTAATATTCTGTCCAATATTATTAAACATCACAGTTGACTTAATATACAGTACATTCTATATCTTCGATCAGCGGCGTCAACAACTCTGCTTTAGTGTATTAGCCTCATTAGCACTACCCTTTCTTTGACTTGTTCATCCCGAACTGAATTCTTGTTAGATTTTTTAATTGTTCTATCGGGTCCTTCCTAATTATCTGACTGTTGTGATATATACAGTGCGTTAAGTTTTAAATTAGATATACACCCTATAAATGGCAACACTGCGTACCGTCGACTTTCCGCGAACCTCTGTTGGCCAATAATTTGTCATTATACCGTGGTTGTTTAAAGCAATAACAGCGTAGATTTTTAATTTATTTTTGTAAACAACATATCTGTTTATACGTAATTCTGGACAACAGTGTGTAGATTTATTTTCTGTATTTTTTTAGGCGAGACCAATTCCTTGCGTAGTCAATTCATAATATTGTTACAAATTTTGAGAGTTGTTATTGCCTCAAAAATTGCAGAAAATGTCACGTTCAAGAAGTGTCATCAGAAAAATGTGAGGAAAGAGAATACCGGGATACACAAATTTGTGCAACAATCGAGGTAGATTCAACTCGATCAAGTAGAAGCGTTGCTAGAGAGTTAGATGTTAGCAATGTTACTGTATCGAAAGTGTGGAAAAAAACACGGTTACAAGAATTTTAAATATTCGAGAACGCGGCAACTTTATCCAAATGACTACTTTCGAAGAATGGAGTTTTGTGAAACTCTAATAACGAAGGCTAATGAAACAAATTTTATTAAAAAGAATTTTATTCACTGATGAATCTTCTGTTTAGTTAGTAGTCAGACACAATTCTTCCATTACGAGGTATTGGGGGCGGAAACCCAGCACAGAAGTGTTGTTTACCGAACTCAACGTCCTCAAAAAGTTAACGCCCGGACTGGCATTTTAGGAGACCACATATTAGGTCTATTTTTTATTTAGGGCAACTTGAATAGTAGAGTATACCTCCATTTTTTACAGAATCATGTTCTTCCCGCTATTCTAAATATTCCTGATGTAAATCTGGAGAATGTTTGTTTTTATCAAGACGGCTGTTCAATTCACAACGCTCGAGTTATAGTCGGTTCGCTATTCCCAGACCGAACTGTCTAGTGAATTTAGTAATTATTTTTTTGCGAAGTTAGTTACTTTTTGACAGACTAGAAGTGGCTGAACAAACTAAACAGTAAATAAAATAGAACTTTACGAATTACCGGCAATCAATATTTATTTATTTGCACCATATCTTCTTCTTCAAGTGCCATCTCCGCGGCGGAGGTCGGCAATCATCATAGCTATTCGGACTTTTGAGACGGCTGCTCTGAAAAGTTCATTTGATGTACATCCATACCACACTCTCAGGTTGCGCAGCCATGACATTCTACGCCTCCCAATGCTTCTTTTTCCTTGGATCTTTCCCTGCATAATCAGTTGGAGCAAGGTGTATTTCTCTCCACGTGTAATATATCCGAGATATTTTAATTTTCTTGTTTTTATTGTATTTAAAATTTCCATTTCTTTGTTCATCCTTCCCAGAACCTCTTTGTTTGTGACGTGTTCTGTCCATGATATTTTCAGAATTCTTCTGTACACCCACAGCTCGAATGATTCCATATAATAAATATATTGCACCATATAATAAATAGTTATGTTAAATTATAACAACTGAAATATATTTTTTAAATATATACTACCCAAAATTTTATGGGTTTAGTATACATTTCCTCTATTTATAATAATTCTTCTTTTTTCAATGAAAGAAGTCTGTAATAAAAGTTTATTTTAAGTTGTTAATACTGTGAGCTAGGAACTTTTATGTTGTAGGTTTCCAGCTATGAATCTATCAAAATATGCCCGAGTTGAGCGAATGGACTATATCAGTGGAACTGTTATATACTTTTTTTATACTTTCTGGTAGTATTTTTCATACTTCTAGTTAGGCATGTTTTTATTTTCCTTTCTATAATATTTTTATTAGGGTGGAATAGATGTATTCGGTGTAAAAATCTTAAAATCGAAAAAAGAACAAAAATGATTTGTTGTCAATGTTAAGTACCACTGTGTACTACTCCCTATCAAACTAAATTGTTTTTCAGTTCATAAAAATGAAATTTTTCTCATACCATACTCGGTATTTATTACTGTTAGGACATATTTGCCCTATTATTCATTACTGCTGGGATAAATATGTCCAGGGACTTTTTTTTCACAACTAGTTTATGCAAAAATTTCCAATTCAGGATTTATGTTTTCTTACTCCATATATTTAAAATGGAAGATATAATAAAATGATAAAAGTCTTATTGAAAGAGTTGAGATTCTAAGGGTCAAAAGGTGGAGGAAAGTTTCTGGGAATCGACGATATTGCTGATTTCTTTGCGAGTGAGCTAAGATCCATAAAGGATTGTCGAGCCAATTATGGACGATGATGATTGTTATTTACTGCTTGTAATGTATTATCCTTTGTTTAATCACAAAACTTACCTGTGTTGTAGCCATAAGCTAAACACAATAAATCAGTGTAGATCAATTTGGATCTTAGTGTAAATCTTTCTCTATACTTAGAGTGACCTTCAAAAGTACTAATGTACCCCTAAAACAGACCTTAAAATGCTATTCAATTTTTTTAATTTCTCTAAACCGAGGCATTTATTGTACATAATTATTTATGTATTCTTTTGTTTTAGTTTGCCGGAGATATCTATTTTATTATGGGAATTTTGGCGTCTGCTAAGCATTATGTAAAGAAGAAAGACAACCCTGTTTATTTGTATAAATTATCTCTTGATGCGGGATTAAATGCGTGTAAAATTGCAAGTAAAATTGAAATTCCGGGTAAGTTTCTCTGGAGAAAGATGTTATTATATTCCTTTTGTTACCTTTTTGTTTAATATATTTTAATAAACTCAAACTTGCAACACATATCTATTCTTCTATTTATCGCCATAATTATTTATCTATTTTCACTGCTTCTTATTTTATTTTCTTGTTTGATCTCACCATCTCATTACTTTTAATATTCCATGTTGTAAGGTAAAAGTTCCTGATATTTTAACTTTAAATGTGGCCAAAGTGTCTGCAAAAAGTTAAAAAGACTTACAAAACGTAGGAGTTTACAAAAAATTACACAAGAAAAAATGAAGAGATATATTTAAGAAGATAACAAACGCAAAAAGACTGATCCTGCCAAGAAATAGAATTGAAGGGGTGGCTGCAATAACCAGGTAGCTCCGTATTTTAAAATTTGTGGGAAATCGAAAAAAACCTCCCAAAAATTCAAAATTAGTTTATTTTTTATTATTTTTTTTCCTGTGGTGAAACCATGTAAAGAAAAAGTTTTTACGTAGTTTTTGTAAATATTGTAAATATCATATTTTAATAAAATAAAAAAAAATTGGAGCTGCTTTGCCAAAAATATACAAAAAAAATAGTTTTAGGTTTATTTATATGTTATTTGGATACAAAAAGTAAAGAAACTAAATAAAATGTCCTTATTACATTAATATCAAAATACAAACTAATCAGTGGAATATGAAAACATAAAAAACAGGTAATATTCTTCTTAGGTTACTAGTGTTCATCTTCAGTTTCGGAAGTTTGGCATTCTTCTGGCTCTACAGGAACAAGTTGTTGGTAGTACCACATTTCAGCCTCGCCAACATACTGTCTGGCCAATTCCATGACATTTAATAGCTTATCCCTTTTCAAAGGCAACGGTGCATTATAAACCTTATTGTGTACTTGTGGAAAAATCGGTACACAAGATTTCTTTAAAAGAACGAAATCCTCAGTCACAAAACCATTCGCTGACTCTGAGCACGTAACAGTCTCTCTATGTGTATCACTAAATTCGATAACTTTATATTTCGATATGGTAAATTTTGCACCAAAACTATTTTTAATATTGCTTTTCTTAAAAAATGGCTCAAGAACTTCTTTATAGTTTAGAATCATATCTTGTTTAACAGTGTTCACAATAAATGGTATTTGCTATCATGCGACTCCATTCCTCTGGCAGATAAACTCTTTCTTTCTTTCTTTTTTCTTTTTCCACCAGAGCAAACGACCTGTCGCAGGGCAAAAAACTATGCCCAGGTTCGGGATAACGATGTCTTATTCTCTTGAATCTTCCATGCAATAGAAGAGATTGCCAAAAGTGAACAAGAACGGAGTTCTTGTTCTGCGCAGCGCAGTTGTCACTATAAACGTAAAGGGTTGTTACCTGAGGATCAATGTAGTTATTAATAAAATCGTGTAAGCAACTTATCACTTGGAGATCAGTCATTTGGAGATTTCCGACCCGTTATTTCATCGAAAACATAAAAGTAACTCTTCGAAACGCTGCCCTTATGGATACAAAATGGATAAAACCACAACTGGCGCTTGTAGAACACGTCACCAGAAGGAACATGTGGCAGGGGCATGTTTTGTTCAAAATCAAATGACATGACTTCAACTCTGGGATCTTCCTTAGCCAAAGCAGTTTTCTCTGTTAGATCTTTATAGAAAGTATCAGCTTTAGTCAGGTGCACTTTTTTTTCCACCTTCAATGTGTTTTGAGTTTCATCATCTTTGGCACATTTTATTTTATTGTCAAGGATGTCGCAAGTTTTGCAAGTATCTGTTCTAGGGTGGCCAAAGGTTAAATTAAAATTTTCCACAAATACACGCCGATAATATGTGTATGAAACTTTTGGCTTAAACTCTGGTGTGTCTAATAGATTATGCTGTTCTGGTTCATATTTTTTTAAATACAATCTGTGCATAAGCCTTAAATTCAGTTCGGATGAAAGATATCTTCTGTTTAGGTTATCATTTCTGCTATAATGGCTTTTTCTTCTTGGAAAGCTATTTATATGATCCTCAATGGACTTGATAATTTGATCTGGGATTTTATTTGGTCTAGTTTCATGGCGCCCTCGCATGTCTTTCGGACCTACTATCTGTGAAGCCATATGAGTCGCTATTCTCTCCACCCTGCTTTTCGTTATTGCGTGAATGTTCATAAATGCCGTTTTACACACTTTTTTCTCAAATATGCCTCTCTTTATTTTATATAAAAACGTTTGGCCTCTTGGAACTCCACCACCTCCTTTCGGTCGCCTTCTGTCAACGTTTCTCGTCTGTATTAAACCACCTGAAAAAAAAAGAACAGAAAATCAATATTTCGTAAAAATCATTATTTGCCGTCCGTACCAACAGGTATGGAAGGCTATTGGAATCGTCATTTATTTGTTTAAATATCAAATAAACCTCGGAACCGAAATCTGCATACCCAAGAACCTATGAAACGATATATAACTAATACGTGCTTTCAGGCGCCAATAATTTTATCCTTACCTAAATAGATATCTTGTTGCTCTTTATCACCTATTTCATAAAAAGACGTGAAAATTTTATCAAGAGTTTCTTCGCTTATGCCTTCAAAACATTTGAACCGGCACTGGCATGGACCTCCTCTACTTCGTCTTTCCACTATGTTTCCTTTAACATTAATGTACTCTTCACCTTTAGATCTTCTTAATTTTCTCTGGTTTCGCTTCCACATATTCGGCTCCCTGCTCCTCTTTTTCGATTTTTTATTTTCAACCAGTCCAGACGTAGTGGCAACATTGCTTGCAGCAACTTCGTTTACAGCATTCTCCTCACTTGATTCGGAATCAGGAATGAAATCCGATGACGAATCTTGAAACGGTTCACTTTCACTTGAACTTAGTTCACTTGCCATTTCAAATATAAATAATACTAAATTTTATTCACTACGAATCGTAAGAAAAGTGTGTATCTATGTATAACAACACGTCGATCTGAACTAAACTAAAACACAACGAGCACCTGCGCTTGCCCGACTAAACGAGTAAGTAACTAGTTCACGGCGGCGCATGGGAAAATGAACAGGACCGTATTACAAACTGTTTAGAAATAGAATAATATTAAAATTATTGTATTATTACATAAAATTCAATAGAAACTAAACAAATACATGAAGGAATCAAACTTATTTTTTATATTCCATGCATATTTTTATATCTTTTCTATTATATTATTTTGTCAACAGTTAAGTGCAAGAACCAGGCAGCTCCAGGAGCTGCCCGGTTCTTGCTACAAACCGAAAGCAAGGTAGCTCCAAATATCGTTGCCAGTTATGTGCCGTTATTAAGAGATACCCGTTTGTTGCAGGGAACGATCGGCCGATTTTTGTTAAGAGTAAGTCACTGAAAATCTCATTTTCGTAAAAAAGTGGAGCTGCCTGGTTATTGCAGCCACCCCTTCAATTAAGAAAGCTTTTTGCGAATTAATCGTAAAGATTAAGATTTTAAGTATCAAAAAATATATCAGACTTATATTCTTCCTACACATCACACTACAGATTATTACATATTTCGCGTTAATTATAAAGGAAAATGTAGATACTATTCGTCGCTCACATCCTCCCGAAAAAACTTCCCATTTTTCGATCAGCATCTTATACCTACAGTGGACTTAACTGGGGCTGCGATCACAACTTTTGTCATCGTCATCTACCATTTTATTCGTTTCGGATGATAAAGTAGCCATTGCAGTTGTAAAAGGAGCCTACTAAAAAAGAATCACCTAAAATTCAGATTTGGAATTTATAGTAACTCAGGCAAAACAGACAGCTAGATTTACAGAAATGGGAGAATTTCAATTTGATAGAAGTGTTTATGTAGTATTTTTCACAGTGAAATCATTTCACGTCACGATTTATTCAAACTTACGACTGACGTCACTTGTATTTAACATTTCCATTTCCATCAATTTACCATCAGCCTAAGTGAGAGCGCCCACCAAACTGGCGTGGCAAGTAGCAAGTAGCACGCGTCTAGCATGTTAGGTAAAATGTAACCAATGCAAACGAATGATTAGAATGAATGACGTCCCTGTCATTTTGGTGTGCGCTGAATCATTCGTTTTCATTGGTTACATTTTAAGTAACATGCTAGACGCGTGCTACTTGCTACTTGCCACTTGCCACGCCAGTTTGGTGGGCGCTCTCCCTTAGAGTTCAAATTTTCTTAAAGAACAGCTAAAAATACGACACCCTTAAGGAGCTGCCCGATCTTTCATAGGCGTCAATATGGTATTATAAAAGAAAAGTGTAATCGTGATTACATTGAGAATTTTAGAATTATATTGATTAAATATACAAAAACATTTCTTATTATTAATAGTATAAATGTTATGCAATATTTTTTGATGGCACCGTTGTATACATTATATCTACCATACGTCTCACGTCCTTTATCATGTATGATATGCTAGGATTCGGCTAGTTGTTTATTTTGTAATCTGTCAGAGGCCTTCTTCATGTCAATAAAGCAAATTTACTTTATAGTGTGTCTATTATCATCCATAGTGTCATGTGTTATCCTTTATATCGCTATACATTCAATAATGACGAAGATGCTGTGTAATTGTTTGTGTTTTCTATCTTAATAAATTCGTTGTATTCTCCCCTTTCATTTGCTATGTCGCATGTTAGTATTCGGTCAGTTGCTTATTTTGGACTTAGTTAGAGGCCTTCTTTAAGTTAATTAATCAAAATTTGTCTTATAGTAAATCTATTTTTATCCATAGTGTCCTATGATATCTCGTATGTCACTATAGGTTCATTAATAATGAAGATACCGGGTAGTGCCCTTTTGATAGTCGCCTTGTTTGTTTTTTCTATCTTAATATATTTAATACTTCCTTCCCTTTCATTTAACACAATACATGCTTCAATCGGACCAATAACAACTGAGATATTATATAATAACCTTTTGGCAAATAGCCCAAAAAAAGAATAAGAAGAAGAAGAACCTTTTGGCAATGCCGCCATGTGTGTTTTTTCTATCTCGAAATATTCGCTACCCCCTCTCCTTTTCAATGATGTATGATACGTCACAATCCGACGAAATATTCTACACCCACCACAAAATACTAAAAAAATATTTGACTTATCAATAGAACTTTTTATCACAAAATAGAGTCAGCCATTCTTTCCGTACAGTTTTTTGTAAACAAACATAGGTTAGATTAGTAATATAAATAACAAAAAAGTGCATTTAAACAGAGAATAGGGATAAAAAATACCAAAGAAAGTCTATTGAAAAAAAAAAGAAATACAAAATAATAGCAAATCGATTTGATACTTATACGAAAAAGGAATAACAAACCAATCTTGTTGTGAACTATGTAAGAGTGATACACGCTTTAAATCATTTAAAGACAATACATATTATTTTATAAATTTTCTAAAGCCTTTACTTCTTTGTAAACAATGTTATTTCTTTAATAAATAAATTCAGCCTGGGTAATAATCTATCGTCAGTATGGACCTTACGTGAGATGAAGTGAGAAACACCTATTTAAAAAGAGAGAGGTATATTAGGTCCGCCCTTTATATCGTTGAAAATGTATCAGTGGAAATAAAAAATTCAACAGAAGAGGGGAAGTTCAACGTTGCCAAACTTAATGGTTTTATTTGACCTGTTGTCTTTTTAGCATTTGAACAATGTTCTATGTAAGATAATTAAATTTGGGCGAATTGATTAAATAGCAGCTTACTGTTTTTTATTGGGAATATGCCATAATTTTACTGTACAATAAGTTTAATGTAACATTTTGATTTCCCTTTCGGAAATCGTTTTATATAAATAAAAAACGGGTGTGGCAGTCCAGTGGGACTGCCGGTAGAAGTTATACTTCTATACACGCGTTTACAAATTATAAACTTTATATGGGAGTCAATCTGCACAATCATTACATATGTAATGCTATAGGTAAGAGAGAGCAGAAAGCGAAAAAGAATTAGGTATCCAGGTATATGGTGCATCGTTTGCTGTATATAAACATTTTACTTGTAATAGGAGTATAGTAAGTAAATGAAGGATTGAATCAATATTTTAATGAAAATATATATTTTTAATTTCATATATGTATAAAAGGACTTGAATGCAATTTTTTTTTACACATACTCCGCAGTAAAATTTATTGTTAATTTTGTTATTAATGTAAAAATACAATACAATACACTGCAACATAATTTAATATAATAATACAATACAAATTAAAATGCAATATTCATAAGTATTTAAAAATGACAATATACGTAACTTACTTAAGCATATGTTTAATTTACCATGATAAAAATATTAATAAAAAAATAGTGATACAACTGTCAATTTATCTGACATTAACAAATACAATATTTAATTGTTGTTTGTTGTGTATATAAGTACACATTTGGACTTTCTTGAGATATTTACAAGTTTTAATTTATAATTTAACATGCCTAAGGAGGCTTGTTACTCCCTTGCAAATTTCCGATTCGCTCCCGTGCAAATTTCCAAAGTCGAACGCGCGTATAGAAGTATAACTTCAAAAACCAACAACTCGGATTATGTTGTAAATTTTCATTTTATTTTAAAATTTAGCATTTTTGCGTATATTACATATATTTAGGTAATAAAATTAACGTGGGGTTTTTAAATATTTCAAAAATAAAAAAGGAAATTCATATTGGGATTCGAACTCACATCCACCAGCCTATGAACCAAACACGTAAAATATTTGCCAATTAGACATGACACAAACGTATTTCAAAATTGACAGGTCTCGGTCATACAGTGATTTATTGAGATTATTATTTTGAAATACAAAAGACTAAAATAATTATGAACATTTAATAAATAATACAATTAATAAATATTATATTATATACATATAAGATGGGCCTCTAGTATTTCTTAAAAAGAAATATGATATTAAGTACACCTAATTACTTTTTAATCATAGAATTTTTTCTTTTTGTTCTCTATGTGCCAGAGTTAAAACACACCAGTAAAAGATAACAACAAAATTTTTACTATTTTTACCTAAATTTTAAAGAATGTATGTTTAATGTTTAAAATGTATTTTGTCCACTATTTTATATTTTATGTGTATGTTATTAATGTTGAGTGTCTATGCTTTTATAAATAATCTCAACGACTAGTAAGTTGCACTGAAGATTTGTGATATTTTATAAATATTTACACTTTTTCTTATTACAGTGTCTTGAAAAAGGAATAAAACCATTCCGAAAGCTAGACAAAAAGTCATAAGAGTGTTTCATTAACATCCCGGCCAATTTTCTGACTGCAACACTAATAAACTTTGTTGTTAGTATATATATATATATATATATATATATATATATATATATATATATATATATATATATATAATATTAAATATGTATACAAAAGGAACATTTTTATTCTCGAGAGAGAAAATATATCTTCTGTCTCTCTCTTATTCATTATCTTACATATGTAATGATTTCACCGATTCGCTCCCGTACAAATTTCCAACGTGGAGCGCGCGTATAGATGTATAACTTCAAAATTTATTAATGTTTCGTATTTTAAGCACGATATCTGAATTGGAAATCTAAACATCAACCTTATTCCCAATAAAAATAATAAACTGCATTATGACGCCAGAATAAAAAGGCTTCATACACAATTATTTGGCAACGTCGCGTCGTCAAAGTAACGACAATTTGATTTTAATACTGTGGTGTGGTAACGAGCAGAACAAAACTAGTTTGGTATGCTATGCGTAGTGCATGGGTCCGTGCGTTGGTCTTTTATAAAACATAATAAATAAAGACAATACTAGTAAAGCATTAAGAAGGAGTAGGTGTATTATATTAAATTTAAACTGGACGAAAAATTACGTTTTTTAATTAAAAATAAGATATTATTTGGTATTTCCCTCCTTTGGTATCTTTGAAACCATATTTTCGTTTAGATTTTTGGAGGTAGTAGGTGTGAAAATAAAAATTAGTTCTATAAAAATAAAACAAAAAAAAGATAAAATTAGTATAAAAGTATAAAATTTGTTCTATAAAAATGAAATCAAATAAAAAATAATTCCAACACTACTGTTTAAATTAAAAATAATTCCAAACCATTAGAAATTATAAACCAAATAAAATTCTTAGGTAATTAAATGTTCACTCAGACCACCAAATTGTAACCAACAGTAACCAAATCTATTATGCAACGCATTTCTCATGGCGTTGAGATCTGCCGATACGTTTTGGCTAAGTGGATTAAATTTTCCTTTAGTTGCTCCAAATTGGTGGCTCGCTCGATCTCATGCCTGTACAATTTTGTTTTTAGCATTCCCCAAAAATAACTATCTAGAGGAGCTAGGTCGGGTGACCGAGGGGCCATTGTATTGTACCGCCTGTACTAATGCCACGTTCAGCAAAAACTAACGCTAAATAGTCTAACGGCTTTTGCATTATGTGCAGGAATACTTTCATTTTGCAGTAATTGGAGATATTTAATTGCGTTTAAATTGCCTTCAATGAAAAAAGGACCAATAATATGGTCTCCCAAAATTCCAGTCCAAACATTCAACTTTTGTGGATACTGCGTACGCACAGACACACTCCAATGCTTAATCTCCTGAGACCAATAACGTACAACGGATGTATTATGTTTCTTGTGAATCGTGAAGGAGGACTCATCTGTAAACAAAATATTTTTCAAAAAATTATTATTTGCATGGCATCTCTCCATCATAATTTCACAAAATTGCATCCGTTTAAATTGATGATCAGGAAATATGCATTTCTTCAGTTGTCTGCACTTTATAACAATGGTAGTTGTTTCTTTTCAAAATATTCCTCACTGTTTTTGCATTAAAATCAACTTCATCGGCAATTTGTTTACTTGAACACGGTGTCGTTTCAGCCAATGCACAAACTTAAATTTCTCTAATTTCTCGTTCTTATGAAATTTTCTTTTCGCGAGGTTGATCTGATGGGCAGCATTTTTTACATCTGCCATTTGACAGCCAAACTTTTCAAATTGATGAATAATGGCGAATACCATTTTTTCTATAGGTATTGGCCTATTTTCAAAAGCAATAATAAATAAATGAATAGTTTCTTGTACTGAATTGCCCCCAAAGTACCATTTTATTATTTGTACCCGATCTTCTGTTGTATAAACAGTCGGCATATCAAATTTTTATCTTCACACTTGCGCGGTTACCTCCAAAAAGAAATACATAGCATAGCAGTTTACCATTGAAGAGAACGGACGAATGGCGATGTTGCCAAAATTATCTTGTTTTATTGGAAATTAGGTTACAATTTCGTCAAATAAAAATGCGAATCTCTAAATTTCTCATGGATTTAAGAAATTCAATTCAGTATTTGTTTCAATTAGTGTTTCATTTTTAATATCATCATCCAGTTTTGAATGGCAATATAACCGCGCCACTGATCGCCAATTTTTTGAATCAATTCAATGTTTTAATTCAAATATGTAATAAGGCAACCCTGCCGCTGTTTCTTACGTATAAGGATTGGAAATAATCGTCTGACGTTTACTAATAGGTGTGCATGAGGAATATTAATAAATATTTCTTCATACATTTATAAACCAGTGACGTATGACGTATAATATATATTATGTCATTGATCAAAATTCTTCTTCTTCATCTTTATAAGAAATTCTGCTTGTTCATTGGCGGGTTAATACCTCTATGAAAGGTTGTCACTCCATCTTTTGCGCGGTCGTCCGATACTGCTTCTGCTAATCAAAATTATTAGCAACCGTATCGCTTCAAGAACAAAATATGATTGCAATGTCAGATCTTGGTAGTTCAGATTCCTTTCCTAGGTGGCGTAGTTACCTTACTGGACAAACAGTGTAACTGGTAAAAACATGCCGTCATCTCTTTTATTGAGACAATTTGGCCTTTTTCGATTTTTGTGGCTCCTGTGATAATTCTTGGTTTATAGAAGCAGATGGGGGCTATGGTTGTGGAGTTTTCAAAATCAATTTTGTGACCCGTATAAAGATGGTGTTGTCCTAGAGCTGAAATTGAATCGGAATTGCAAACAAAAATGAATGTTCAGTAATTATTATTTTGGATTCTACGATTGGTTTGACTTATATAAAATCGGGGACAGTCTGCACAAGAACTTACCCACAATGGTAAGATGGCTAAGATGAAAATTTGTATTAAAAAAATCTCTTTGTCGGATCGGTACTCATCCGAGGTACCTCAGTCGCTTAGATGTAATGAGTTATTATTTGTAAATACTATAAAGCCGACTTTACTTAGTACCAAGGTATTAATTAAAGTACCTTGGTATTAAGATGGTGTAGAAATCAACACACATTACAACATACATAAGGTACAATAAGCCTATTGGCTGTAATACGACAAAAAAGTCAAGAATGCTAAAATAGACTATAAATACCTAATTTCAGTAATACTAATAAAGATATATTTCAAAAACATATTCGGTTTTAGGTACATGTCATGGTGACGAATTAGGATACTTATTCAAACAAGACGTGTCCAATTTAATAATGGGTGATTTAGAACAAACGGTGGTAAGAAATATGGTAAAACTATGGACCAATTTTGCAAAATACGGCAATCCAACTCCATATAAAGAAGAATTAAATCTAGAATGGGCCCCTTCCAATAACGATTTGTCCTATTTAGATATCGGAGAGAAGTTTGTGATGGAGTCAGGCATTCAAGAACCTATAGATTTGTGGAAAGATATATATGTGACTCTCTTCCAAGATTAATTGTTTTGTTTCAAATAAATACCTATCAATAAAACATGATCCCCTATAAGCTTTATTTGACATTGAGAGAGAGATTTATAAACTCCAATTATGTATGCAATATTTCAATTCGAGGCCAAGTTGTCTTTATTTGCTTCCTTTATGTGTATGTAAAAGGTCCGAATACAACAGAATTAGAAATGTTTCTATATTTATTGATTCAAATTGTTAGTTATTAGAAATGTTTCAATATTGATATTGGCTGACATAGTCAGATGATTGATTAGCGATGTATATGTACCTAAAAGGTCAATGAAATAAAAAAAATTGAAAATTTAACACTACAATCCGTTTATTTTAAGTATGTAACGAGAGACAGGGGTTGGTTGTCATAGATTCGCCTATTACATTTTTTTTTAAATTAGTATTACCTGTTTTGAAAAGTGCACATTACTGTAAGATAAAGTGAACATTACTTCAATATTTCCTTGTTTTCTAGATCTATAGATGTATTCCAACATACTCATATAAAATAATAAGAGTAGCTCTACAACCTATGTCAATTTACCCCGTGATTGGGGTATTGTCAAATTGTCACAGCCCTTGGGGTAAGTTGGCATATAGGTATAAAACATAATTACACTTAAAAAAGATGGAAAGAAACAGTGATCAATAATAGGTAGGTATATAAAATAATAGAAGCCGAAAAAATATAGGTAGGTAAATATATTTAATCAGAAGGTCCTAAAGCTGGTGACTTATTTAATTTATTCTACATGTACTTTTAAAACTATTTTTAAAATTTCAATTATTAATTCCATAAGTTATCACACTAACTCCACAGTAATAATGTATTAACCAAAACGAAGTTGAAGAATCGGAATTTTGTAAGCTTTGGTGGAAGAAATTTACATTCATAAAGGTATCGTAAATATAGCTTGAATTGATTTTTGAATCCGGGCCTGAACTTCGCCATATTGGATAGTACATAGTGTCAAATTAAGTGGACCCATTTAGTGGATACAGAACATCCAGTTACAGTCTGTCCCAAACCCTTCTTTCAGTGCGTCACTAATTTTGACGTCATATAGGATTTTAAGAATGTCGAGAATTATTGCATGACATTTTAGTTAAATCTGACAGTTGCAGGATGGTAATCGGCTAAATGTGAAAAGATTATTTTTTTAAAATGTAAAGTAAAAACTTTAAGAATTCAAATTTTTTTTTACTTTACATATTAGAGGTCCCGTCCTGTATAAAAATTTTTATTGCGCATTATATTGGAACGGCATTTTGTCATAATTGCTATTCTATACATTCCAAAGAAAGTGCTTAATTAGCTAAGATTTATTTATGGATTTATTATTATTTATTATAAACACTATGGAATTGGAATGTTTGTTTATTTAAAATAATGCTTCCTCCTATAGAATCTTTTAAGAGTTGACTGCGAGATAAAAAAATTTACTGGCAATTGCAAGGCATCAAAGCAAACATTCCTGTGATAAAATAGCATCGATTGAAATCAGTCATATTCGGATAAGTAATTTTCGGAAAGTTTCTGTGACAGCCATTAGTTTAATTTTGTGAAGATTTATCATAAAATCGTGAAAATAGTTTAAATAGTGAGTTATTCTACTAGATTGGGTGTGCAAATGAAAGAGTGTTATGAAGTTTAGGTAAAAAAACAATGGACAGTTTAAATAGTAAAGCAGTTGATTTTTTAGTTAATCTACCAGTTTCGGTATGCCGATGAAATAGTGTTAATGGAGTTTAGTTAAAAAACAAGATACCGAATGTAAGTTTACCTTCTTTTTTTATGAATAACAAAAATGAATATTATATTTCAAACAATCCACAATCTGATTCAGAACCTGATTCATTAAAATCAATGATTACAGGGGATATGTGGCTGGCATCAATTATATCTTATATTTTAATAAAATGTGGTTCTAAAAAGAACCGTTTTAATACATATGAATATCTTCTAATTGAAAATAATTTAATAATTTTAATATTAGGCTTTGTTCTTTCTCGGTATATCTCGGCATATTTAAAATATTTTTATGACAATAAATACAAAATTAAATTTTCACTGTAAAATGTCTGAAAATACTAACCTGGAATGACAATTATCATTTTATCAGTTGACATTATCATAGTACTGTCACTATTGAGACCATCTCCGTCAAATTATATTTATGCGCATCATTAATTGGATATCTATTTAGCGCATTCTAAACTCCAACCAATTATATATCCGTAAGTAGAATTCGCTTTAATATGCAAATACCCGTGAACGATACATAATTTTCTAAGTTCTATGTATAATAATCACAGACTTACGTTTTTTTCTGTCACTTCTAGCTTAATGCGTTAGAGTGAATTCGATCAACTATGACGCACTGAAAGAAGGGTTTGGGATGAACTGTAGAATCTAATACAGAAATATAATTTGTGTCATATCCCCTCTCTTACATATCTCTCTGGTTTTAATATATCTGACATAAGAACTAATAGTAGCGCCCTCTGTTACAAATACGCAGTTTAAATGTTAAATTGGTATTATACATGGTACAATGATTACCATGGGTATTATAGATCATAGATGTCATAAATGTTCACTACTTTTATGTTTCTTTTTTCATACTATTTTTACTGGAAAAATAGGAATCTTGACAATTTCTTTTGGAATCTTTTTTAAAACAAATAAAGATTTATTCTAATCATTTATTTCTATTTGTTTACATTTTCTACATACAGAGATTTCTTAACTACTCAGGCTCTTTTTTTCTTTATAATGTGGTTAATATTTCGATAGAAATTTGAATCTTACATTGATTTTACCATATTGAGATTGGGGATGAAGTTAGTACAATCCTCTACTTCTCGCAAATCCTCCTTGGCATGCATAATCAGAGATACATTTTGATTTTCAAACCTATTCCGGTCCTTGCTTTTAATTGTGTTGATATTCGAAAATATTAGTTCACATTTAACATTTGTTACTGGAAGAGACAACATATGTTTGGAAATTGTGCCAAATTTACTATATTTGGGACTTCCATCGGTATTAATCAGTTCAAACTAATTAATATGAAGACTGACTATTACTTTAACCAAAGAATATAGACACATATTCTTTGCTTTAACCCAAAACCAAAGAATATAGACGGTCTATATTCTTTGCCAAAACTTTCCTGATGAATTACCCCCACTTCCAGATACAAGTAAATTAGACATTTCTGTACCAGCATCAGCTTCAATTTTCTGTATTCATTGTCTATGTCTTGTATTGAAGTTTCATTAAATAAGTGTTTGTTTTCACAAAACAGTTATAATTTTTAGAAAATTAATCATATACCTTTACTGCACTGTGTCGCAAATGTGTTATTCATACAAATGATACAGTAAGAGAATTCATTCCTAGACCAAAAAAATTAAATAATACAAATCAAACATCAACACACTTGTGTATGCTTGTACCTAACCCTCTTATCATCTTATCAATGTTATTGTTTATGTTTCTACTACACTAATAATTCGTCTAATTCTACCGTTAAAAGTCAAAACTAAACAATTCTTCTTTTTATTAAGTGTCACTTGTCGTTTTTGATAGGTGATATATGTTTTTGATAGATAGATAACCTTTTCACTTAAGATAACCTACAATAATATAAATTGTCTAGTTCATAGTTCATTCTATCAAATTATCTTCTAATCTGTATTTGCTAATTGATAATGTTATAACATAGTTTTACCCAAATATTGTAATTTATCTTTGTGTGCAAAAATGTTAGCAAAAACCGGTCTGCTTATAGTGTCTAATCCAAAACAAATAGCAAATCTACTGGGATCAGTAAAGACACAGGTGAAAAATACACTATATGTGCAACTTTTATCAGCTTTAAGTGAGCCCTTAGGAAACTTTTGCCCTAAGTCTTTAAATACTTGGCACAAGTTTAGTCCTACAATACATGGTATATATTCACAGGTAATACACCACTATCTACAACTTAATCGCATTTTTACAATATGAATTCATTTATTTGATTTTAGGCTGCAAGACAATGCAGTGACTTGGATGTAAGAGTTCTTCTTTCAGGAATAAAGTTTAATGTACCTAAAATTCATACACAAAATCCAATAGACTTAGTTATTTTTGATAAGAAATACACAAAGGCGGAAATAGACCAATTCATAACAACTAGAATTGAAAATCTTACAAAAGAGTATAATGTTATCACACTAGAGTCAAATGAAGAAGTAAATATGGAAAACAACACTCTGTTTAGTGATAAGATATACAAACATTCAGTACTAGGTGGAACATTTGATAGATTACATACAGCACATAAGTTATTGCTTAGCGAAGTGGTTTTAAGTTCCAGTAAACAAGTTACAGTAAGAAAGTGTTTATAATAATTATTTGTATAATTTATCAACCTAGGCAACATACTATTTTCATATATACAGTTTTTTATTAACTATTCATATTTTTTTACTAGTTGAGTACTATACTATGTATAAAAAACTTACCTATTAAAAATTTAATCATACCGTTCCCAGGATTTTTTAACCATTTTGTACAGGGTTATTGCTTATATGAAAAGCTTTTTGTATTTTACTTACTTCTGCTGATCTGAGAATATAAACTTTTTGGGAGGAAATAAATTTAAGCATCAACCATGTGAAAATATACATGAAAGCTGAAATACTTAATTATATATGCCTTTTCATTTTTTAGACCTTTATTTTTTCCATTAACTGCATTTAATGAAAGTTTAACATTTATTGATTTGCCTTACATCAATCTAAACTGATTTTTCTATATGAATTTTTACATTTTTTCACATATTTGTCTATCAGTTACTATCTCTCATAATTTCTTGACATATAAGTACTTGTATGGCCCTATACTTTGTAAATTGTTGAATATATCCTTAATTTTGTTCACTGTCCATATTTCTCCTTGAATATGTTTGGTGTAATTGGTTACACTTTGTTTATTGATTGTAATGCTTGATTAACTTCTTTGTTTGTTATTTTGGTCATATTTGCATTACTGTCCACATGTTTTGATTAGTTTTATGTCACTCTTTGTTTAATAAGCTCATAAAGTATTTCTCTAATACATTTTGCATTCTTTTACATAAGTATTTCCTTCTTTTAGTCTGTTATACATGTAATTTTAATACAATCTTTTGATTTCTTTGCTCTATCATTGGTTATTTTATTCTTTTTTAACTTTGGTGTTATACATTTTTATAGACTTCTCCTTTAGCTTTTACTGTAGCTAATTTCAATTCCTTTTGGAGATTTTTGTTGGATCCATTTTCTTGTGTTTTTATATCATCATCATCATCAGTGGTGCTACTGTACTAGTTGAGCCTCTACCTTCCCCAATCTATTTCGCCAGTTGTTTCTGTTCATTGCCAACTGTTGCCAGTTTGCTACTGGTGTCACTAACAGGGTTCGTCTGGGTGGCTTATTTTCATTTGATCTCGATACACATCCAGCCCATCTAAGCCTTCCTATTTTTATGATAGACATTACATCTCTACCATTAACTGTTTTGTGTTTTTATATTAGTCTTTTTTGCTTCCTTTATTAGATTTCATTTGAATATCACCAACTCTCTATTCTCAAATGTCTTTATTGAGCTTTTTCCAGATATATCAACTGTATTCAATAATAAAAGCTATATCTATGCCTTTCAAAATACTGCAATACACAATGTATTGCAAACTAAATCATCCTATCACTGTTTCTATCAACTTCTACAACTTTATCTTCCATTTTGCAATCCACTTTTTTGGTGGTGGGTATTTGGTATTCTTTCCTACAAATCATAATTTGCACTAGTTTGCATTCCACTATTCTTCAAATGTTTTAGGTTGGTGTAACAGAAGAGAATATGCTTTCAACAAAGACCTTATGGGAGCTAATAGAAGACATTGACGTGAGAATAAATCATGTGAAAGACTTTTTAGAAGATATCTGCCCTGAAATGGAATATGATATAGTTCCAATATCAGATCCTTTTGGTCCTTCAATAGTAGACCCTTCAATGGAGCTTATAGTTGTCAGTAAAGAAACTGTAAGAGGCGGAGAAAAGATAAACACAAGTATGCATTTTTTGACTTAATGCCATCTATAATTCTATATGTTTTTCTGTTTTAGTAAGGAAAGAAAGGAATTTACCATTATTAGACATTCTTCCTATTGAATTGATGGATGAACCAAACCCTAGCCCCATAGAAGAGGCCAAAATTAGTTCAAGCACAACTAGAATAAGGTTACTGGGTACACTTCTGAAACCTGTAGAACAAAAAGATATTCCAAAGTCGCCTTATGTTATTGGATTAACAGGTAATAAGAATCACCAACAAAACACCAAAATGTCCAATCATTTTGGAAAATAATAATCATCACCATAGTATATGTCAATCTTAGAGTTATAAAAGTATAATATGCAACACATTCTTGTAGTTTAGTCAGGAGAAAACCTTTGCTTTTAAAGATAATTTTCCTGTATTATTTTGCAGGTGGGGTTGCTAGTGGAAAGTCAGGAGTGGCAACTCATATGGAAAACCTGGGTGCTCAAATTGTAAATTGCGATCTGATAGCCCATGAGTTATACAAAATAGGCAAACCTTGCTACAAAAAAATTGTAGGCCATTTTGGAAAAAAAGTTGTTGCAGAAAATGGAGAGATTGATAGAAAAGTTCTAGGTGGCATAGTTTTTACTGATAAGGTATAGTATGCCATGGATTCTCATAAAAATGAACTTTAGAATCCATAGTTATCTTTTAGGATGAATTAAACGCACTGAATGAACTAGTTTGGCCAGCCATTGCAGAAGAGGTTCTAACAATAATTAGCAGTAGCAAAGCAAAAGTTATTGTTGTAGAAGGTGCTGTATTACTAACAGCTGGCTGGCAAAATATGTGTCATGAGGTATGTAAAAACAAGGTTTTATATAGATATGTAGACTATTGAAAAAATCATCATTAGGGTAGAATATGCATTATAAATTCCTGTGGTTGGTAATTTAGGTAGTTTTAGATAATCAAGTATGTATAAAGAGTTACATATAAATAACCTAATACATAAATAATATCAATTTACTACTTTATGGGAATTAGCCACAATTGAAGGTTAAAATGAGTTTATTGACGTTTTAATCTCCACTTTGGAAATAGCTTCAGAACAGTATCATTTTATAGACAATTCTAAAATATAAAACACATCAAAGTCCTTCTGAATTCTTTTATGACATAAGGTGGTTTATTTGTCAGAAATGGAATGAAACTTAGAAAAAAGGTTGTTCAAGGTTAAACCTCATATTTATCTTCTGTCTGGTGAATTTTACTGAATTCTTTTTTAGAATCTTAGCAAATTTGGGACTTGCTTTATCAACTTGAACTTGTAAGCAAGCAAACCAATTGTTTTATTCCAAAACAATTACAAAAAAGATACTTATCCAGTGGGTTTAATATAACACTTAGGTCTTGATCAGTTGAATGCCTTTTATGAGCTTTTCTTTTCTATTTTGTTCCACAACTGAAAGTGTTTATTTAATTAATTACTGTAATTAATTACATTAACAAGCACTGACTAGTGCATCCAACCATCTATTGTTTCATTTTTCACACACATGATTGAGAAATTTTAAGAAAAAGAAAAAAAAAGAATTGTTGATTTTAATTGTGATTGAAAACAATTTACGTTTTTTAAATGAAGTTCAAGAATGACTGAATATAATACATTTACTTTTTCTCTCCTCTGTTTTCCCAGTGTATATAATATAACAGTAATGCATTCAGTGCATTTGGTTGTACTACAAGAAATTCCAAGATCAAACATTACAATTTTTGATAGCAATGAAGCAAATTCTGATGAGAAATTATATCACTGCAAACACGTTGAAGGTGGCCTACCAATCCGCAACTGTAACACTTTGGCCACTCTTTAATAGATAGATGGATACACTAAAAACTTTCAGTCGTGGGAGAAAATAGAGAAGAAACGTTCCTAAAAGGCAATAAACCATCCAGACCTAAGTATAATATTAAACCCGCTGGATAGGTATCATTTTGTAATTGTTTTGGTATAAAACAATTGTTTTGCTTGCTTACAAGTTCAAGTTGATAGCAAGTCCCAAACTTCATTATTCCATGATAAAAATCATAAATAAAGCTAACATAAGTGAGATCCAAGATGATTATCCAAGGAAAGGTAGAAAGCCGAAGATTATGAGGGCGATCTCCAACAAGATGGATCGATCAAATTATAGGCATATGCAAAAGACTTATGCATGAGTTAGAAAAAATGAACTACACTTCATCACGATAACTACTACACTCCCTCCGGGGGTTAGGATTAAAGAGAGGGAGAAGCGAGATCTTTCAAATTTTTCTTATATTCAGTCAAGTTTAGTTTTCAAATTCGTGCCCCCTTATTTTTGCTTTGCCTATATTTCGCTATCGCACTAAGTCATTTCTCTGTCTATATTGGCGCTCATTAGCTTAGTAGAAATATATTTATAATTCTGTTGTATAAAAATTATTCTTATTATTATTACACTCAGATGCAAAAAAAACGCAACCAAGAAAATTTTGGTCAAATTTAAAGTATTTCAGTTTGTTTTATCCCTATTTTGACGATTTTTTAGCATTTACTCTGTAAAAATTTATAAATTTTAATTTAGTATAGTGAGTTTTTTGTAAAATTTTGTATTTTACTTATTATACGGGGTTATTGAAAGGTAGTTTTTTATCCTAACTTTAAAACATCGTGTGGAATAATTCTCTTAGCGGATTTTCGTAAAACCTTGTTTTTCGGTTGCAACCATGTCTTTTAAGTATTGTGTTTTTGCAAACCAAATTTATGTAATCTTCGACAAACTGTAAATACAGTTACATTATTGCCTCGAACCTCTTGAAGCTGATTTCTTGTTTGTACCGCTGTTAAATGACGATCCCGCCAAGCGTTGACTCGTATAAAACGATCATCTAAAGCGATAGTTTTGCGCTTCTTGTCACTTCCTGCTTTACGCTTGTTTGTTCCAGTTCGTATAAAATGTTCCACCACCCTTTGGTATGGTAGAGCGATGATTGTGTAGTACTCTAGCCACATATTCATAATTTCACCTATCTTCAACCAGAGCAACGGCTTTCGCACAATCTTCAACACTAAGAATCATGATCAATCATAGGTAAACAAAATGTAAGTTTCAATATGATATAATGATAACAGTCACCAAAGCCAGCTCATCGTATTACAAAATAACTCCAAAATAATCATAATTGAAAAAGTATTAAATTATGGGTGGCAAATTTATTTGGCTCTAAAAAATGAACCAAGACATATTTTGACATGAAACTAAAAATACAATGCTAAGGAGATATGGTTACAACCGAAAAATAAGGTTTTACGAAAATTCGCAAACGGAATTATTCCACAGGATGTTTCAAAGTTAGGATAATAAAACCACGTTTTAATTAACCCCGTACAATAAGTGAAATATAAAATTTTATCAAAAAACTGACTATACCTAATTAAAAGTTATAAATTTATACACAGTGTGCTAAAAGAATCATCAAAATAGAGATAAAAATAAAAAAATTGAAATACTTTGAATTTGACCAAAATTTTCTCAGTTGCGTTTTTTTTGTGCATCTGAGTGTATATTATTAAAAAATGTCGCCGACCGGCACCATTGTCCACTTTTAGTTTTTCAACAAATTTTGCCATGTCTAAAAAACTGCGAATATTTGCACATTACTTTCTTGCTTTCAGTAAATTATTTCCGTATCAGGAAATACTGCTACTAAAACCTTCGAATATTTGAGCGTCCATTACCTCTTGGTAATCGTTGGTTTTCTTGGATTCGAATAGAATTGGAACAAGCTGTTTTCCAAAAATGCCTATATGTGTTATTATCAGCCTCCGTCCTTTACCCACTGGTATTTTCAAACCTGTTGAAAACCCTTCAATGAAGACTTGTCGACGTCTTTTAATTTCCAAATCTTGCCACACCTTTGAGAAAGTATGACCTTGATTTAGCCAAGTTTCATCTAAATAGTACATTTTTCGTCCTTCACGACGATACTCGACGATTTTTTGTAAGTAATGTCCCCGAGACAAGATAATTTCATCTTTTTCTAAAAGAACACTATTCCTGCTTCTTTTCATATATTTGATGTTCAGTTGCCCTAATCTTCGCAATAAAATAGGTCGTGATATTTTGGGCATTGAATCATCGGAATTTATTTCGACTTCAACATTTTTTAAGATTGGGACTGGTAAGGATCCGAAAAAAGAAAGTGTGGAATTTCCTCCGAATAGCGCATGTCGTGTCATCTTCAAGGTGGTTGCGTTTTTTACCTCTGGTGTTAATGTTTTTAAGAGATACATTATTCGATTTACCTTCACTTTAAATATTTTTTAGAATTCAGTATTCAGTTCTCGTTGACACTTTAGTCAAATCACGGAGTCCACAATACACGTTGTATTTAATAGTTTTTTTCTCTCATTGAAAAATTTTGCCATTGTTTGTTTTGACTGCTCTCGTCGTTTATATTGCTCACAACTCTAAAATACGTGTTTACTGCCTTGATAATCTAATGAAATAATTAGACCGATTTCAGAATTTTATCTCACACCGAAATATGTATTAAAATTTTACGACTTTCTGTCTTAGCTGTCGAAAAAACTACTGTGTAAAAAATGTAAAATATTTACAATATGTTTGTGTGTGTCAAACACGGTTTTAGGGAGGTTTAACTGTTACTTACTTCGCGAAAACAGAGTACCTATCTACAAGTGAAGAAGACATAGAAGATCTACAGATTGATGACAACGTAACAATCAAAGGAAAGGATAAATTCAAATACCTGGGGTTTATAATCACGAAAAAGGCAACAACAGAGGAAGAAATTACACAAAGATTAGGACAAACAAGAACAGCAATCCGACAACTTAACTCAGTATGGTGGGATAGACACCTAAATATGAAGACAAAAACGCAGATTTATAAAACATTAGTGCGAAGTATTATGACATATGGGGCTGAAAATTGGATCATAAACAAGAAAAACAGCAGTAAGATAGTAGCAACAGAGATGGAATGCCTGCGAAGATGCTGCAGAGTAACAAGAATGGATAGGAGAAGTAATGACGAAATAAAGCAAAGAACATCAATAGAAACAGACATACTAACATATATAGAACAAAAAAGACTAAAGTGGTATGGACATGTAAGAAGAACTAGCGACAGCAGATGGATAAAGAGAATAACCGAATGGAGCCCCATAGGAAGGAGGAAAAGAGGACGACCCCGAAAATCCTGGAGGAACGAAGTAGACGACGCCATGAGTAAGAGAGGACTAAACGATGGAGAATGGAACAACAGAGAGAGATGGAAACGGTTGAGCGAGGGAAGGCAGTGAATACTGTAGAATCCCTAAATATATATTAACTGTTACTTACTAACCTAAAATTATTTATTGTAATTAATTAAATGTCAATAATAATCATATTCGTACATTAACGTGATACCTATTATAAATAGGTATTTCTTCAATACAAGTAGCTTTATCGTAACTTCTTATGAAATTTTTCGTACGCCATTGGAAGTCCTACAATAGCGCTGAAACGTCACTATTACTTCTAAGAATTTACTGCTTAGAATTCTGGATTTTGACTATAACTATTTACTTTTACATCTGTCCTGAAGTAATAGATAATTTTTGCTTTTTGCTGTGATGGATACCATTTTTAAATTTAATTTTCTTAAAAAATATCTTGAAAATATGCTTTTTATAAAATTTAAATTGTCCATGCCAATTTATAACTGAAATTTTATGGATGACTAAGGTGCCGACCTACGTTATTTAAATGTTAATTTGCAGCCTCCTACTGTTTTCAATTGTTTGATGTATCTTCTTTGTTTAAACTGTTTAAGGTGTGGACTACTGTAATACCAAGAGCAGAGGCCATCTCCAGGTTAGAAACACGGAATGGACTTACAGAAGAGCAAGCTACAAGCAGAATAGACTCTCAACCTTCAAATAAATTTTATGTTCAGTCTTCTAATGTAGTATTTTCCACACTGTGGCCTGTAGAATATACCAAACAACAAGTGATAAAAGCTTGGAATCTGTTAACCGAAAGGATTCCGGCATGATTTAGGTTTTGGTAATAATATGTGAGAATATATAATTCTGGAAACAATTATAAAATAGTATGTTTGAAATTATCATAGTATATTTTGTTGTCACTCAATAATTTTAGTATTTTTATTATTTTTGTGATGATAATATGCCGAATATTTCCGTAATAATATGATATTTTAAAATGTTTTTATATTTTTTGACGTTTCTTGTTTTTTATCAAGTATTAAACATTCTATACGATAACTTTGGTCTTCTAATTTTATTTAAGTAAGTTGTTTGTTCTATTCGAAATAAAAAGTCAATTCAATATGAGAAATGTATATTTATCAAACAAAAATATTCAATTTTGTATAATATTCATTGTAGGGTTATTAAAAATTCATTTTGATATGTATAGAATTAGCATAATGAAACAGTGATATTGATTATTATATCTCAAATGGTCTCGATCTTGGCACTATCTTATATTAATAAGATACTATTTTATTATTCTTACAGTTTTTGTGAAGGTTTTGATTGACATTCTTCAAGATTAAGACCTATTTTAAGCCACGAATCCTCGATGCAAGAGGGTTGCCGCCGGATCACGCAAATCTTGACAATAACGTTCAGTTTCTTGATTGATAATGGTTTCAGGGAACAAAAGTCAATAATTTTTATTGATATAATTCCTATTTCGGAAACGCACTTTACAGGTAAAAGTTACTGGAAAATGCCACCCTTACATGTAAATACCACTAATCACACCGGCAGGCTACCAACTAATTGAAGGCTCTAATTGAAGACGGGAGTATGCCAATCACTGTGTCATCATTATAATGCTTTCCCAAGCACATAATAAAAATAAATCAGTTTTATGAATGTTGTAAATCACTCTATAACCAAAGGTATAGTAGATAATCATCTAACAACTAAACCATGCTTTGACTTAACGCCCGATCACTCGACAGTATTTCTCACCCTGTCTTCTGAAATAATTTATTTACCTAGACCTCCTACATTTTATTCATTACAAATTGGAATTTATTGAAAGAAACCATTACTAATAACTTAAACATAAACTTATGTCTAAAGACAGAAAATGACCTGTACACTGCTGTGGACTATCTCACTACATGTATACAGAAAGCAGGCTGGAAATCCACCCCACCACTCAACAATAAACCTAACAAGGAGTTCTATTCTGCCGCCATTAAACAATTAATTTGAGAAAAGAGAAAACTTAGAAAGACATGACAAAACAATCAAAAACCGACCAATAAAGCTGTATTTAACAAAGCAGCAAAAGACCTAAAAAAAATAACGTGAGCTAAAAAATATATCAACTGCAAGATACCCGAGACAGCAAACCTAATTAAAAGCCACAGATTACACCCTTTTGGAATGCTGTCAGAAGATTGTTACGATCACAACATTTATCACCTATCAAAACGAATAACGAACATTGGGTACGCACTGGTGACGAAAAGGTAAACATATTTTTTAAACACCTGAAAACTACCTGTTACATAAATATAAACCCGTTAACCAGCTCTGCGACTTGCGATGCGAAGTATCAAGCTTCTATCACCGTTGAAGCTTCTATCACCGTTGAAACTTTTATCACCGTTGAAGCTTTTATCACCGTTGAAGCTTCTATCACTTATGGTGTTATATAGAATATAGCAACCCTCTTGTAATCTAAGATTCTGGATTTTAGACCATTTTTGTTCATCACAAATGTTTTCAAAATCCATTTAACAAAATATGACAATAATCACATTATTTTGCGATTTCATGGATAGCTAGATATATCAAATAAGATTAAAATTGTTTTTACGCATTTATTTTTCTTACTATTTCTGTAGGGCTAGGTGAAAAAGCTGTGTAAATGGTTGTAAATATAAGAAATATATATTGTTAATATTGTTTTAATTAGACTTTTTATATTCCTAAAACAAATATTGTTCTGAAGCTATTTTCTTGTGGCATGTTAAAGTAATTACTATTTAAATGGGAATAAGTCACAAAAGGTTAAAGTACGTTTATTGACGTTTCAATTTCCACTTCGGAAATCGTTCTCCTAAAACAAAAGTATAAATAATAGCTATGGTATGTAGACTTTACATGTGAACAATTTCAAGAAAGGCTTTCGCAGTCAATTAGACCTATAGCTAAGATTAATCTTCTTCTTCAAGTGCCATCTTCGTTCCGAAGGTTGGCGATCATCAGGGCTATACGTATTTTCGAAACTGCTGACCGAAACAATTCGTTGCTGCTAAGATTAATATTATTAGAAAAATGAATATCAAACTTACCCAGTTTTTATTAGTGTTTGCAAGGCCTTAGTCTCTTGAGCCTCCAGATACCCCATTAGTACACTGTTCACGGCATTACTGTTGATGGTGACGTGGCTTGGACCAAACTTGAAAGCAAACTAAATCAGCTTCAGTTATCAGAAGATGCAAATGAAAATATTTGCGCTTTCAATAACTGTATAATCTCCGCTGCCGAAGCAAATATTGGACAAATACCAATTTCTTCGTCTCGTAAAATAACACCCTGGTGGAATGAAATTTTGGTGGTATGCCCTCTTATTATACAACAAAGTAAGGCAGCATTCAACAACTACCGCAGAGACAGTATTAAAGCAATTTAATTAACTTAAAAAAACTGAGAGCCAAATCTAAGTATGTAATTAAACAAAGCAAAAAAGACTTTTGGAAAAAAACACGTCTCATCCATAAATACTGACACTCCTAGCAAAATTTGGAAAAAAATTAAACACATGACAGGAAAGAAAACTTATTCAAAAAATTCTGCCATACTTTTGTAGTCAACAAATTGTTAACATCTTGGGTGAAACTTTTCATAAGAAAGCAACAAATAGACTTACTTCAAATTGGCAGCTTCCCATGTCTACTAATCTAAACACCAGTTTACCTGATAGCAGAAAATCCTATCAAATTTCTCTAACAATTTACATTACAAAAATTATCAGACACATTGTACTGTTGCAAAAATTCAGCTGCAGGTCCAGATAACATTCTCTTTATCTGTATTAAAAATCTTTTAAGGCCTAGTCTAGCTAAACTGCTTGAAATTTACAATTTAATATGGACTAAAAAATCATTTCCAAATTTGTGGCAAAAATCCATAATAATTCCTGTTAAAAAACAAAGCAAACCTTCAACCGATCCAAATTCCTACAGACCAATTTCTCTCACATGTACAATGTGCACACTTATGGAGAAAATGATCAAGAAAATAATCCTGTGGTTCCCAGAAAAATATATAATAATAAATTTGGCACAATCAGGTTTTAGATGACATCGAAGTATAGCTGACAATCTAGCAATCCTCCAAACATCAATTATTAACGCCTTTCAGTGCAAACAAGACGTAATAGTTGTTTCGTTTGATATCGAAAAAGCATTCGATACTCTGTGTAGGCCTCTTATTATAGCTAAACTTGAGGAGTACAGTATATCTGAAAATATATCTTCATTTATTAATCAATTTCTAACAAATAGAACCTTTAACGTAAGAGGAAATGGCAAAATCTCTAGGACTTTCAAACAAACTGATGGTGTTCCCCAAGAGTCGGCATTGAATCATACACTCTTTATTCTTGTTTTAAACGATATATGTAAAAAAATTGAGCTTCCAGTCAAGTTTGCACTCTACGCAGATGATTTAATAATTTTCTGCAGAGGCAAAGACACTGTTGCAACTTGCAAACTGCTTCAGAATGCTACTGAACAATTACTTGAATGGACTTCAGTAAGTGGATTTAACTTTTCTATTGAAAAGACAAAAATAATTAAGTTTTCTCGCAGCACAGCCAGTACTATAAATCCTAAAATTACCATAAATGGTACTTGTCTATCTGCAGTAAAGAGTATATGGATTTTAGGACTCACATTCGACAGTAAACTTACTTGGATTTAAAAGATCTCAAAACTAAGTGCATGACAAATCTTAACATATTAAAAACTCTGTCTAATCATCATTGGGGTACAGACGAAGACTCCTTGCTTCAGATTTATAGATGTCTTATTCGTTCTAAAATAGACTACTGCAGTTTCATTTATATGTCAGCTAGCCCATCAGATTTAAAACTTCTTAATTCTGTACACAACACTGCACTTCGAATATGCCTTGGAGCCTTCAGGTCGAGCCCCGCAGAGAGTTTATACAGAGAAGCTAATGAACTTCCCCTCTGGCTACGTCGCCGGCAACTCCTTTTGAAATATTCGTCTCGAATCTTAGCTAATACCGAAAACCCAGCTTATAAATTATAAAGGAATGACCTTTTAAACTCTCCTTCTCCTATTAAACTTCAATCTATGCCACAGTATTTCTCACCACATCTGAATAATATCGATCTTTCAGCCACAACTCCAATATTAATATCACATAAACCTCCCTGGAATAAATTGATAGCAGATTTTAATCTCTCGTTAACTAATTGTGATAAGCATCAGACAAACCCACAAAGGCAAACCTTTAAAAAAATAATTGCTAACAACAGATTTGACTAAATTTTATACACCGATGCTTCTAAGAGTCCTATAGCTGTTGGATGTGCTGTAATTTCAAACACAGATTTAATCATATCTTATAATCTTCCACTCTTCTGCTGCATACAAACTGCTAAATTATTCTGTATTCTCCAAGCTACAAACTTACTATATCCAGAATATAAAAAAGTGGTAATATGTACAGACTCTTTAGTGTCTATTTATTCTCTCAAAAGTGTGTACATGGTACATCCTTTGGTTCAAGCTATTCAAAACCCTTTCGATAGTTTTGTCTCAATGGGAGTATCCATAACCATAATCTGTATTCCGTCGTATGTAGGACTCCCTGATAACGAACTAGCCGACCTCTGTGCAAAACAAGCCTCGTCTTCTAATACGGAGACTGAAAACATACAGATTTACAGTCGTATTTTAAAAATATCATCCAAATGTCTTGACAAGATCACTGGAATAAAATCTCTTCCAAGCTTCGTGATATCCATCCCAGCGTTAAAAAGCTTGAGTTTCCTTCCATGACACGAAAAAACATAATCTTAATTCGCCGACTTAGAATCGGCCATACAAGACTAACTCATAAACATTTAATGACTTCCCAAAATCCACCTACATGTACACACTGTGGTAATATTCTATCTGTTAAACATATTCTCGTAGACTGCCCCCACTTTAACAACGAAAGAAAAAAGAATCTTTTGAGTCGAAACCTACAAAATATTCTCAGCTCGCCAGATCAATTCCAAAACCTTACTAATTTCCTGTATGAAACCAAGCTTTACGAGGAAATTTAGAAGAAGAAACGCAGTTTAAAATTTGATAATTAATAATTGTACCAATATTTAATGTATTTATCGATTGTACTGTTACTGTATATTCTTGTAATGTAATGTAATAAAATTGTACCTGTGTCAGTGACCTACGCTGTCAAGACACATAAAGCTAAATAAAAAAAATCAGCAGTTTTGACGTATATTTTCTTAACATCAAATAAAAATGATGTTCCAGTATAGCCTCTAATAAAAATTGGCTACTGCTACTCTATAAGACATAAGGTGTCATCCGTAATGTTTTTGTAATTTCCCGAATCGCTTCGAGTAACATTTTTTAGGAGTATCTTATCAAAGTAATAGATATTTGTATAACAAGAGAGCAAAGTGCTACTTTTCCTCCCGAGAATGAAAAAAGAGGAAAAGGCACTTTTCTCCCATCTTATACATATGATTTTTCCACCTCCATGGCCTCCACCAAATAACAAGTTATTTTTCATGTTTAAATAATTTATTTATATAATTTACCAAATTTATTAGAGAACTAAAACTAATAGTAGGTACAGTATAACTGTATTTTCATAATTGCATCATAAATATATTTAATTTGTGGTTGGGCAATTATTAATATTAATGTTAAATGTGCAGTGGTTATTTGAATAGTACTAGAAGTGAGTGCTGAAGCCAACGTAGTTTTCGTGAAATTTTCACTAACTCTTTTACTATACACTTGGTATCTTCCGAAAGTACTCGTATTTGGCTGATTACCATCTACTTCTTTAACTTCAGTGACTCCCATAATTTGGTCCGAAATTTTTCGCTGTTTTGCAAGAGATTGCTCTACATACCCTTCAGCGATATTCGTAGACTTCCAACTTCCGTGTTGCTTTAAAGCAAGTATATCTGCTCTAGAATTTGCAAGTAAACTTGCCGAAGTTCTTCTGAAACTATGTCCGGTATAATTTATGGCGTTAGGCAGCTTTAAAAATTATGCAATTTTTGTAAGAATTTTAGCGTTTTCCAATCAGTTTTTGGATACATTTTCCTGCTTTATAGCTGACAAATAAACGTGACTGATCCATTTTAGGACGTAACGATATATATTTCCTATAAATGTCAATATAATTAGGGTCATTCACCGGTGAAGCATTGATTACAAACGTTCTCTGCATATTTGTTTTAGTATTTGGTATATTTACTATTAAAATTAAACCTTTATCTTCAACATCTGTAGTGACCATTTTAACGAGCTCGTCACACCTGCATGCTTCTGAAATTCCGAAAATGAGGAGAACCCACAAAACAAAGACAAAATATATTTGACGACGCTGGGATTCGAACTTGCACCTACAACACAAATAAATATAAATATTTAACAGTGACTGGCGCATCAACTCGTTGAGCTACCAGGACGCATATGTCAACTTTGCGGAAGTATGAATATAGCCAATTTCTGCTGTTTCTTGCCGTTATTTATTTATAATTATTTAATTTTTGGAAATATCTTACCTTCATTAATAAATTATTATTATTGGGGTATCTAGTAAAAATTTATTTACTTCCTCTCTGGAGGTTTTTGCCTTATTAACTTCATGTCCATGGTTTTGTCTTTTCAAGAAAGCAATTAATTTTGGGTATTTAATATTCACATTTTTTTTTTATTTCAAGCATGGTACGTAGTAGCGAATATTTGGACCATAATGTAGAGGCTTTTAATGTATTTGCTAATATCTAAAAATACCTATAAATAACATTTCTTGAGAAAGTACGAATATGTTTTTCTTCGGCCCATGGCTTAAAATGCAAATACTGTTTTTCGTACTTTGGATTTTTGGGGTAATAAAGGTTGTACTGTTACATTAACTTGTTCCAAAATATCTGGTGGTGTATTATTAATAGGTATATTAAATATTATTTTATATTCTGTAGATATATATTATGTGTACAAACTTTAACACTACTAATTTGTCAATCTACCATAGCATGCTATAAAATTTAAAATCATAAATTCGAAAACCGGATGAATATCTATGAATTGAAGCCAAATTATTAAAATGTAAAAATTGTTAAATCAAAATAACAATTTACTGTTTTTTACCATTTTGCAAAATAAACGTTACACTGTATAGATACTTACGTAATAGAATATAGTATAGGGCGAATAAGTTATTTCATCGATGAAATTCCATGACGTCACTTTTACTTTTACTCCCTAGGAAGTAAAAGTACTTTGTCTCCCTAGGAAGAAAAGTACGAGGGCAGGAAATGTATACTTTGGATAGAGGTAGGTGTAAAATACTTTTTTTTTAATATATATATATATATATATATATATATATATATATATATATATATATATATATATATATATATTAAATATTATTTAAAATATCAAAACCAAAGAAAAGAAAAAAGATTGGATGACGGACGAAATACTAAACTTGATGAACAAAAGAAGAGTATTCGGACAAAAATAAATCATTGTATAAATATATAAAATAAATGCTACAAAATACACATAACCGCTTTAATTTACACAGGAAAATAAAAGAATTAACTAGAAGACCAGAATACAAACAAAATATACTAGTTGATGAAAAGGGAGACACAGTAATGGATACAGAAAACAAATTGATGGTATGGACAAAATACATAGAAAAGCTGTTTAACGACAAACGAGACAAAATAGATACCGAATATTTCGTTGAAGAGACTGGACCACAAATAACAGAAAGTGAAGTAAAACACACAATTAAAGAAATGAAAAACTGGGAAAGCAGTAGGACCAGACGAAATACCGACAGAAATATTGCAACTTATCGCCAACTGCAATATAAATGTTATTGTCGAATTATTTAATATCATATACAGAACAGGTATATTACCTAAAGAATGGCTTCTATCAACATTCGTGACTATACCGAAAAAGAAAAACGTCAATGTTATGATCACCGTACCATCAGTCTAATGTGCCATATACTAAAAGTATTCCTAAATATTATTCATCGTAGAATATATAAAAAGTTAGAACAAGACATTGGACAAACTCAGTTCGGATTTAGAAATGCTCAAGGAATCAGAGAAGCATTATATGCAGTAAATGTGCTAATACAGAGATGTCTAGATGTAAATCAGGACATCTATGTCTGGTTCCTAGATTTTAAAAAGGCATTTGATACAGTGAAACATAATCCGTTAATAAAACTACTGAGAACAAAGAACATCGACAAACGGGATATAGGAATAGTAAATAATCTTTATTATGAACAAGAAGCTGTGAGAAGAATGAATAATTTAAAAACTGATAAAATAAAAATCAAAAGAGGTGTTAGACAAGGCTGTGTCTTGTCGGCATCACTGTTTAATGCATACTCAGAGGAAATATTCAAAAAAGCATTAGAAGATGAAGTAGCAGGCATAAAAATAAATGGCCTACACATACGTGAAATTAGATATGCTGATACAATACTAATAGCAGAAAATATTACAGATCTACAAAGAATTTTAGATAAGGTTGTTGCAGCGAGTGAAGAATTTGGTCTGTCACTAAACATAAACAAAACAAAATTCATGGTTATATCAAAGAAAAATATTAGATACATCAATCTACACGTAAATAATAAGAAGATAGAACGAGTTCAGAATTATAACTATTTAGGGGCAAACATTAATGAAACAAACGATTATACAAAAGAAATTAGAAAAAGAGTTAGAATCGAAAAGGCTAGAAGTGCATTCAATAATATGAAAAAAATATTATGTTGTAGAGACCTCAGTCTAAATCTTAGAAAACGAGTAATAAAGTGTTATGTATTTTCTGTTCTTTTGTATGGTGTGGAGACATGGACTTTAAATAAACAATGTCTCAATAAATTGGAAGCATTTGAAATTTGAACATATCGAAGAATGCTGAGAATCTCTTAGACAGACAGAATAACCAATGAAGAAGTACTAAGAAGAATAGAGAACAGCAGGGAGATACTGGATTCCATCAAAATAAAACTACAATATCTGGGTCATATAACACGTGGTGACAGATATGAATTCCTAAAACTAATAATGCAGCGAAAGATTCAAGGAAAGCGCAGCATAAAAGAATGTCCTCGCCGAGAAACCTCAGAGAATGGTTTGGATACAGCTCAACTGAACTCTTTCGGGCTGTAGTGTCAAAAGTTAGAATAGCAGTGATGATTGCTAATGCTAACCTTCGTCGCTGAGATGGCACGTAAAGAAGATTCGTAAATAACTTATACACGCAAATAACTTATTTTAACTACACAAAAAAAAATGAAAACATAGTCGAATGTTTTTAAAATTATGTCAGGTTTCTTCCTGACCAGTATTGTATGCTTTACTTATTAAATAATACGACATTGTTATAAAAGCAACATTTTATTTCAAACAGATAAATTAAGAGGTAACAAAACTTAAAAACTATCGTACATGTATTTTTAACACAGTAGTTCTTTCATATACACACAAATAGGCATGTATAAATATCACTTGTCGAAGGTATTTAAAAGCATATTACATTATACATACGAAATAAGACTCGACAAATTGCTTGTTAGGTTTTGCAGATTGAAATGTTAGATATCTAAATTTTTGTAGATGACAACACTAAATGTTGTATGTATCAGCAGAGAGGATCTGTTATTTATAAATGTATCATTTTTTCACCGTTTTGAGTTTATTATTATTATTGATTGAAAGTATAATGCATTATTGCAATTTTTACTGATTCAAACTAACTCAAATAGTGGATCATGTTAGGCATTGCATCATTGAGAATTTTTAAAACCTCTAACCGAAACAGGTCTAATATCTTAAAAATTGTTATGTGAAGTTTTCTCGGAGTACTGAAAAAAGGTCTAGATACAACTCCATTTGGAAAACATAGAAGCTGTATCTAATTGATTTTTATGGTAGATATTATTTAACAAAGTAACGTCATTCATTTTTATTGACACACGCATCTACAGGAACATTGTTTATTAGGTGTTAAAGCAATAACCCATAATATGGCTGGTCCAAATAAGGATAGGTTTGAAAGATTTTTATTTTAGATATAGATAGAACAACTTTCCATATTCGTGCCAATTTCCAACTGTCGCTTTTAGAGATTAAATCCCTCTGGTGTGCTTTTTACGATTAGAAGATCAAGATCGACTAAAGTATAAGACACTTGGACTGATATTATACAGGCCGAAATACTGGAATCATTCGAGCTGTGGGTGTATAGAAGAATTCTGAAAATATCGTGGACAGAACACGTCACAAGCAAAGAGGTTTTGAGAAGGATGAATAAAGAAATAGAAATTTTAAATATAATTAAAACAAGAAAATTGCAATATCTCGGACATATTACACGTGGAGAGAAATACTTCTTGCTCCAACTGATTATACAGGGAAAGATCCAAGGAAAGAGAAGCATAGGGAGGCGTAGTGGTAAGGGTGTACATAAAATGAACTTTTCAGAGCAGCCGTCTCAAAAGTCCGAATAGCTATGACGATTGCCGACCTCCGCCGCGGAGATGGCACTTGAAGAAGAAGATGGGTTAGTTTTATAGTTATTCTTCTTTTTAAGAAAACAAATGTCACTATATGGTTAATGAGCAACATACTTAAAATCCCTCTGGGTGTAATTCATTCTCGCATCTATCGAAAAGTTAATGAAAATATTAACAACTTTAAAACTTTGTTTTCGACATGTCAAATATTCGACATAGTACGACAAAGTACAATGCCCCTAACTGCTTCAAATATTAAAAGAATCTGGCAAAAAACAATGACACAGATTTACGCCTATTCATAAATTTATAACAGTGACTATACGATTAGGAAATGGGAACTCACAAGAATTTACAATAAAACGGGAAGTTCATCAATGCTACTTTTTATTGCCAAGACTATTCAATTCATACTCGGAAATGCTGATCATGGAAGCTAGCAGAGGAATAAGAGAGGATAAAATGAATGATAAAAGCTTTAACAATTTACAATGTGCCGACGCACTTAATCAGACGGATGAAGAGGATCTGCAGACGTTAATAGCCCATGTAGTAGAAGCCTGTGACAGATACCGCATGAAATAAACTGCAAAAAGACCAAAATCCTTATAGTAAGCAAAAACTCCAAATACTGCACCAATTTAGAGCAAATAACGAAACATGAAGTCATGATACTTCTCATCAACTCATTTAAGTAACCTGTAAATATGGATTTACAGGTTACTTAAATCGCCATGAGAAGTCATCTGACTCCATGTTTCCTTATATAGAGGTCTGTATTAGTATTTACTGGTATATTATATTAATATAATGGCCAGCTACAGACAGCTTTTTAGTTCTAAGTCTCCCTGATGAGAGGTAGACCTCGAAATATGTATAGGAGAATGGTGAAACTCGGTGATATTCAAATAACGTAACTTTCAAAACAGTCGACAAAGTTAAATATCTAGACTGTAGAATAAATAAGAAATGGTACCACTCACAGGAGATTCGATGGTGCATAGAAAAGGCGAGAATTGTATTCAATGTCCTCAGAAAGTTATGTAATATGTACCTGAACATTAATATTAGAATAGAGTCCTGATATATTATGTATTTTCCACCCTTTTATATAGAGTGAAGCCTGAATCTTGACGGAGGCAATAACTAAAGGACTAGAAGCCTTTGAATCGTAGCACTATCAACAAAATCATATGGAGCAACACAGTTGCCAACATCAACACAGCATAGGAACCGACAGAAGAAAGTGTTGTTTGTCTGTAGAAGTTTCATATACTACCACAAATGTTTTTATGTCATCTACAAAATTAACAAGACAATTGTCAAATATGCAAACAAAATATATTAATCCCTTTTTAGGACGCACATAAAATAATTATATAGGGTCTCTTACCAGTGTGTATTATATAAGACAATGTTATAGCTGCAGAAGTTGAACTTTTAGAGATGAACATGTCTGTTTGGTCAAACAACAACTATTTTGGTTAGTTACTCATATTTTAATATTATCACAGATCTGATAACTGAAGTTTTATTGTACACGATTGTAGGATCTATAAAATCGCTGTAAAAAATGGGAACATACAGAAAATTAATTGTATTTAAAACTTTTATCAAAACTGTTGTGGGAAAATTATACATTATATGGTTCCAAAAATAGATACTTTGCAGTCTATGTAAACAAGCGATTCATCTCTAAAATTCTTGAACTTCTTATAATTTAGTAGAAATATTATTTTTTTAGAACACTACAGTATATTATTTCAGTTTCCTATTAGCTTTTGACACTCTAAACACGACCCATATATCTAATTTCTTAAAAGTATAGCAATAAATGATTAAAAATCTGATCTGATTTACAATAGTATTGATTTGTCAACAAGACGGTATAATTATGAGATATCTAACTGGTTTTATTGTTTTTGAAGTTAAATATGAACTTGCAATCAATAAAATTTTTTATGTATTCCGGCAACAGCGCATTTTGAATTTAGGTCCGTCTAGTGATGTGCTGAGATTACTAGATGCTATATATAATATAATTACATTTTTTTTCTATCTAAATATTCCCAAATATTTCTGGAACACAGAGTATTCACTATATTAAAATCAAATTAAAATAACAAATTGAATAATAGTAGAAGTAAAGGATTGATTCTGTAAGATCAGTTTTTTAATTTTTATAGTTCAAACATTTTTTATTTATTAATGCACAACATTCAAATTTCTTATCTCTACAGATATGTTACAATACCATCACATCTTTTTTCAAAACAAAAAAATGCAATAATATCAAAATTTCAAATAAAAGCATACACAGCTAAGTCAATGTACTTTTTTATAATAAAACAAATTTAAGGCAAATAAGGCATATTTCATTTATCAAAAAAATCACTATTAAAACAAGTGTGAAGATTGTTATTAAAAGATGTGTAAAAGTGAACTCTTCTTTTATATCACCCATTGAAACTATTTCTTTCAAAAATAAATTCGTGTGATTGCCTATTTTTTATTGTAAATGACGAGTTTTATCACTCAATTAAACTCTTTAAACAGACTAGTCAACATGTGCAGTTTAGTACAGTTAAAAATATGCAAATCAAATTGCTATCCTCTTCTATTGTTGTTCTTATTAAAGAAGAAAAATAACAATGTGATTAGCGGGAGTACATTCTAAATTTTTTGCACCATGCAATTAGAAACATGAATTAAGAAGTCTCATTTTAATGAAAGCTCAACTGTTTTGTACTAAAGCTTTCTGTGGAATCAACATTGATAGTTAATATAAAAACGGAGTCAACTAAACACTAAATAATTGTTTCCTACCTACAGATTTATATGTCAAACTGAACACAAATTTAGCTGTGTATATCTTTTCACAATAACCAGTACAACAAACTAAACAGTCAGTTGAGATTTTTGCTAATATAGTTGAAGCATGTACATAGTATCTCGCCATTTCTCCCAATAATTTCCCCTCAATTTTTTTCTAACTACGCCTTTGTTAACAATGCATTATCTCTTCGCAAACATAACTTTCTAAATCCATAGGTTGCATACCCCCTTTTGTTATCTTCTGCCTTATTTTTCTAACAATAAATGTTTTGCTTTTGTTAATTTCGAAGTACATTCCCTAAAATCGTTAAGATACCGTTTTCTCTACCAAATGTTAACTTTCAAAGCAAGATAAAGTTGTTTGATTCTAAACGATCTCGTCTTCGTACCCTTAATTAGGGCTAATCTCGCATGTCCAACACAAACGTTTTCCCTTCTTCAAGTAAGCTTTTCAATCCTTAGAGATTATCGCAAATTGAGATCATGCCTGTGTGCGTTCTCGTTGTAAGCAGTTCAACTGGCGGTGAGTTTAATTTTAATTATATTATCTATTTATCTTTGGAACTGTTCCTCTAAAGTAAATTTTTTCGATTGACCTTATAGAACAAAATCAATTCTGTTTGCCAAGATGCCAATAGACGTTAATAGTCGTTAATAGTTTAGAGGAACCTTTACAAAGATAGACAGATAATATGATTAAAATTAAACTCATCGAAGTCAAAGAAGGGAAAAGGTTTGGGTTGGTCATGCGAGATTAGCCGTGATTAAGAATACGAAGACGGGACAGTTTAGAATCAAACAACTTTCTTTTGCTTCGAAAATTAACACTTGGTACAGAAAACGGTATCTTAACGATTTTAGGAAATACACTTCAAAATTAACAAAGGCAAAAGATTCATTGTAAGAAAAATAAGTCAGAAGATAACAAAAGCATGGTATGCCACCTATGGATTTTTAAAGTTAACTATGCGAAGAGATGTTGAATCGTTACCAAAGGCGTAATTAAAAAAAAATTGAGGGGAAATAATTGGGAGAAATGGCGAGATAGTTTGAACATTCTTCATAGTTGCTAGAAAATCAATAAAAACCTGTGATGCAAACTTGTGAATTTTTTTTCCATACAATCCTTTTCCATGCATCATATTCAATATTGTTATCATCATTATAGTTAATAAAATTATAATGAATTGGTATTTTTATGACATATTTTTTTTATCGATATACAATAGAATCTGTAGGAAAAACTAATACATGTTTTATTTGACAATTGAATCACAGGCCATAACTGACTTGCCAAAACTTAAGTAGTTATTAGATATTAGATAAAATGCATATATAAGATTATAATTCAAACTAAAGTATTTCTTATAAGCGTAACATAAGGTTCAGATTTATAATTACTATAATACTTCTGGAGTTTTTGTCTGCCCTCTTTTTAAACTACGATACAAGATTGATTAGTGCCTATAACAGATTTTCGGGGTTCGTTATATTTTTTTAATGGGGAATATGTAATTGAGTAATAAAAAAACTTACCTGGAATGTTTAATGCTCTGCTTTGGGGTCCCTCATTACATACATATTATTAAAAACTTCTTTAAACTTACTATTACACTGTGTAAAGTTCTAAACATATAAATTTTGAAAACTTGTGATGTTATTTATAATCATTTGAATATATTTAACAAAAGGCAGAGTTTTGCATTTAATGTTAGTAAGATCTTCTTTAAATCCAGATGCTAAGAAACAGTAGAAGAAATGAAAAATTGTAAGAGGCATCAAATGGTGGAAATAGGTGAATGCAGACATTCAGTATTAGTCACATATTAAAATAAACATATAAACAAATTAACTAATTTATATACTATACATGTCTCTCCTCATTTGCATCTGGATCTAAGAATAACTTGTATAATACATGTCTTAGAAAAAGAATGGGATTATAAAAGAATTTCAATATAAGGTGGCTACAAAATATCAAGATTAGTGCTTTTACAAAACAATTATGACAGAATTTGTAAAGAAGATCACAGAAGTATTTTATTACTGTTTCGAATGTTGGGAAATTGTATGAAGCATTGTAGGGATAAAGGAGAATGTTTATTGGGGAAATTAATAATATAAAAATTTAAATTGAAATGTTTTTCAGCATATTCTTATTATTTTATAACCTACCTTGTAGCACAAGTTTCCAAAAATGACAATGGGAAGTACAAAATAAAACATTCATCCATGAATTCATTTCTTGAATATAAAGTAATAAAGAAAATTTTGCAAAAGATTATTAAAAATATTCAATTGACAACAGAATGCAAAAAAGACTACACTAAGAAAGATTAAAAGGAAAAAAAGTGGCTAAAAATTTAACCAAAACCCAAAAAATTGTAATTTTTTTCTAATTTTGTGGTAAAACTTCAATACACATGGTAAAATTGATATATTATGTAGTTTCTTTTCTGTCAGCATACAAAAATGGACCCTACTTACTAACATCCACATAAAAAAAGCATTTTATTCTATTAAGATAAAACCCCCCTAATTCGAGTTACTCTAAAATATAAAAATCTATTCCTGTCTTCTTCCCTTCCCATTATCATTTCATTGGAAATATTGAATCCAAACATACCTACCCACAAATTACAAATTCCAGAATTGAAGAAGACGCTCACCCTTCCCAATAGATGCCCCATTGGGCTTTTCAAATTGCAAAACTATCAACTTACTAAACTTTTTAACTTCTCTATCGAACATATCTTCACCTGTTTTATCTAAGTCTTTACTCAAATCCCATTCTACCGAAGGTAGGGGTGTGTTGATGAATTTGGCAGCAGAGGAGACACTTGGTATTACATGGCTTTGTAGTGACTGTATCTCCCATAGAGAACTGATGATGGCATTTGATTTGACAGGGTCTCTTTCATCCGTGATGTATGGGTCAGTATTGGCTGTTATGTGATCTGTGTTGTTCAGCAGACACTTAAGGCCTGGATGTCTGCAATAATTAAAATCACACAAAAATACATATAAGACATATAATACTGGATTTGCTTTATTAACTTGGCAACAATGCATTTTTGAAGGAGGAGAATAGAAGGAAAATAGAATTTAAAGGCAATAAATCCAAAAAATAATAAAATTAATACAACAAATACATGGAGACATCAAGCAACTTTCATGAAACAAAACCATATTGTTGCTGAAGTGCTAATCTACTAATAATGACTATATACTGCATTCATTATTCAAAATATATTCTATTATACATGTTTCTTCTTCCTCATGTACCATGTCCTTTCAAAACATTGGGTACCATCACATTTTATTCACTGTCATCCTAAATAGCACGCTTGCATAAAAGACTGCATTTGCTTGCTATTTTCCCTTGCATAATATTTTGCAACAATAATATAACAACTTTTTCTCACTACATGTCTGAAGTACTCCAGCTTTCTCTTCTTGACGGTTTTTATAATCTCAGTAGTCTTGCTGAGACATTCTAGTATTGTGTAGTTTCAAATCTTCTCCACCCAAGAAACTTTTAAAATTCTTCTATAGCACCACATTTCAAAAGCAATAAGGCAATTTAGATCACTGTTATTCACAATCTAATACTCTACACCAAACAGTAAAACCGAAAACATGAAGCAGTGTAGTAGGCATATCCACAATGCCAATTTTAGGTCTCTGTTACATAATACCTTCCCTGTTTAGAAGGAAATCCTTCTAAAACCAGCTCTTCTTCTTTATATACTGTGCTTGTTTTCAAGCATTGGCTATGGTTGTATTAACATAAACATCATATAACTGATGAAATGTTTCTCGATTGGCAGCTAGATGAAACCATTCCTCGACTATTCGACCTGTCTATTGTTTAATGTTACGCAGCCAGGTCAGTTGTTTTCTTCAACCCAGGGATTTCCTTCGATTTGGACTGAATGTTCAACTGTAGTGAGCGATATTTAGGTGCTCTCATTATATGGACGAAGTATTGGACCTTTCTTATTTTAATGATGTTGATCAATTTAGCCAAAACGAGCTCAGGCGTGCTCAATTCTGGATCTAATTTCACCTTGACTCTCTGCATAAGAATTTAACTGATATCCAAGAATAAAAATTTGATCAACTTGCTCAAGTTTGGTACTCTTTACAAGTATAGGCGGTTTTATATTCTATTGTTTACTTGTTATGAGTATTTTGGTTTTTCGTTTCAGAGAATCACTCGATGTAAATACCAATGCATCTCTATGAGCAGTTAAGCATTCTACATTAACCCTTTCAGTCACTGTGTCATCAATTGATGACACAAGAATTAGATTTATGATCCGTAATACAATCTGTTAAATTCCAGTTGAATGTAAGCAGTTTCTCTGTTTACATTCACAATGGTTTATGAAAGCTATCGATGCTACTCAAATTAATATATTTTTTACCATTCGAAAACTGAGATAAATTGTGTTTTTTTTTTCAAATATTCGAAGCTTATAGGTGCAAATAATAAAATTAAATAGTAAGTACATGTCAACATTTCCATAATATGTCAAATTATTTTTTTGAAATTATATGTTGTCATTCGACGATAACGTGACCCAACGACTTGAGTAATAAACATTTTTGCAGTTATTTTTAGATCTAAAAATAAATCAAATAAAGAGATTTAGGCCTCTTTCCGGCCATCTAAAGAAACTTTAAATTTAGTTCATTTTAGGGCCTATATTGCAGAAGCTTTAATTTCATGTAGCATAGGAGCTAGAAAAAGAGAGCGCCCATCAAATGGAACTAAATCAGTACCGTTTAACAAGAAAAAGAACTAGGAAAACCAACCTATTGATGATGTAAGGTTTGACACGATAGAGCATTTTCCACTACATGAAGAAACGAAATTTTCAACACGATGTAAACTCCCAGAATGTAAAGGCAGTTCTCATATTTTTTGTTAAAATGTAAAGTACATCTATGTTTGACAAAAAATAAAAATTGTTTTTTACAATTTCATAAAACCGTAATTTAGTTTAATCTATTTAAAAATAAAAAAAAATCATGTTTTTTTTAAGTAAATAAATGTATTTTATCCTAATGTTTAGCTGTAAAAGTATATATAATACTTCACTAGTTTGTAACCAGTTACCTAGTCACAATGTCGTCAATTGACAACATGAAAAATGGGCCCTATTTTAATAAAAAAAAAAATGCTAATATTTCTACCAAAAGACATTAAGAATACCATTATACTGGGTAGGAATTATTAACAAAATATTTTTCCTTACATTAAAAAAAAAAAAAGTGTGACCGAAAAGGTTAAGGTATATTAATCTATTTTGTTGCTATGTCTGTTTAGAAAATATATTCTATCACATACTCCATAGTTATTTGGAAAAAACTTTCTAACCAATTGATAACATATATATTTTCTTTATATGAAACATATGTCTTTGGACCTATTTGTAATATAATGCTTCCTTTGTTGTATTTGCTGATGTTTAAATATGCTTATTTTTAGCTGTGGGTTATTATTATTAAATATTATGCAAACAATCAAGAAAGACTGTGTAGTTGACCTTTGCATGTCAAAATATTTTCTTTATTATTTCAATTGCTCAAGATTTATTAATATGTTAGTTAAATTAGGTGTGGAAATTCTTGGAAAGACAATCATTTCAAATAAACAGAAAAATCTGCATATATTTTGTTTTATATAAAAATGAATAATTCTAATGTTTTAAGACAACTTACCTCAGAATTAGGTTTCCTATGAAATGGCATATAATAATGATGTCCTCTGAAGGGGCTATTAAAGCCAAACGAGCCATTCTTTTAATAAAAGCTGCAACCAGGTTCTCAGGCAGATGAGTGGAGCTGAGAAACAGATCTGATAAGTAGAATAGACGAGCTTTGTATTTAGTATGGAATATTTCTGGTTCAAACATTGAGTAGAGCTTGATAAAGATGTTTGGATAGTCTAAGTTGTGTACCTAAAATAAAACAAAACATTTCATTCAGTAAAACCTATTTAGTTTTTTTAAATCACCTACATTCATATTCACCTAATATTTATAAAATGTGAGAGAATAACACCAAGAAAAGAGGTTTAAATTAGCATTTATGTTCACAAAATATAAATTATAAATTTTCTGCCAAAATTTGTTACATAAACCCAAAAAAATTTTACCTGAATCATGGTAAATATGCCTTGTAAAGCTAAAAGACTGATAGGACCTCCTACATCCAAAGAATCCATCAAAAAATCAGTGAGCAGTAAAGGTCTTTCCAAGTGAGTCAAAACTCTCTCTAATAATACTATCAGCATCTGTTTGTGTGTTGGAGGTGAATGCTCCCATTGCATGACACAATGCCAAATTTTATTCAAACTTTTTATAGGGACTGTTTCATCAAATGTGAAGAACATAACTGAAAAAGCAAAAAAGATATTACAACATTTCACAATAATGTATTTAGTACTTAATCCAATCCAATGAATTAGATTAGGTACTATAAATCTGAAACTAGTTACCATTTTCTTCTCCACACAAAATTTTTGTGTCCATGTTTTGGTGAACTTGCAGTTTTTCAAGCAACAGTAAATAGTTCATGATATACACCTCATTAGGTTTTGATTTGGCAGTTAAAGATGGGAATATCTTCCAAGTAAAGAATAAAATATCATCAAACAACAGATATTCTGTATATTTATTAATAAGATGTGCATTATTTTGTTTGTTTGAAAGAATTTTCATTAAGATCTGTTTTAATTTGTGCAGTGGTACATAGTTGTCAAAGGAATCTTTTGTTTCTAATGGGAATCTTCCTTCACAAGACAGTAAATTCATGGCTGTTGATAAACCTATACAAAAATAATACTCTTAGTACATGCGATCGCTCAAAAATACATGGAAAAACAGTAATACCTAGTTCTTACCTTGCACTTGTATTTTATGGGAGCCATTTTCCATTGTAGCTAAAATTTTAACAAACACATCTTCATAAATATTCCGCAACCATTGTCTATACCGGTTCTCTGGGGTATCTGTCATGGGCTTCAGAGGTACAATTTCCACAAACATCTCCCTATCCTTTAAAAGAGTCGAAAATACTAGTTCCAAAGTTAGTAAACATGATTGTTGATCCGATCCAGAAGAAAAATTTTGCACAATTTCATGCAAAATATCGCTATTTTTCCTATTAGCCAGGAACTCTTGGGCTCGTAACCTTAGCTGCTTTGATATCTTCATTGGTTTTTCTACCTGAGACATCTCCTACAATAAAAATATACGCAGCAAAAAATTAATAATAAATTCCACAAGATAGGTTAACAAGACTTTAAGAGAAAGAAGTATGTGAAGTTAGTTACTTAAGTCAAAAACAGGAGCCGAGCTTCTTCTTTTCTATTTTTGTCTCACTTGACAGCTATCTGTCAGTCAGTGACGGGGACGACCCTTTTTTGCGAGAATTTCATAAATAGTAAAATACTATTTTTTTTTTCTTGGCTTGGAGAATTTAAAATACTATTAAAGAATATAACATTTTAATTATTAATAACTTAAAAACTGTTGTTTATAAACTTCATACAGTAACATCACATTCAAAATTTTGGTTAGTGTGTCATTTTATATAGTGATTGCAAGGTCTACGTGACTTTATAGATGCCCTATCATTTTAGTTATACTCGGTCGCGATTCCCAGTCCGAACTGTCTATTGAATTTAGTAATTATTTTTTTGCGAAGTTAGTTCCTTTTTGACAGACTAAAAGTGGCTGGAAATTACTATACAACCAAGCACACGTACTCATAGCCAATATTAATAGTAAACAAACTAAATAGTAAATAAAATAGAACTTTGCGAATTACCGATAATCAATATTTATTTATCTGCACCATATAATAAATAGTTATGTTAAATTATAACAACTAAAATATATTTTTTAAATATATACTACCCAAAATTTGATCGGTTTAGTATACACTTTTTAGAATAATTCTTCTTTTTTTAAAGAAAGAAGTCTACAGTAGTAGGATACTTGAGCTATTGATACTGAGAAGTAGGAATTGTTGTGTTGTAGGCAGTTGTAGGTTTTCGACAATGAATCTGTCGAAATATGCCCGAGCTAAACGAATGGAATATACACCACAGGTTGGTCATGGTTAGGTACACTTACCTTCTTATTATCCATTACTATTATTACTATATTTTTTAAATTATAATAAAGTTAAATAAAATTACCGGTATTTATTATTATTTCTGGTTTTACCCAATTTTTTTCAAATATTATACCTGCACCAAATTTACGGAATACGTAGAGAAAGATAATATTCTAAATATATTAAATTTAGATTAATAGCTTTAAAAACTAATTATTGTTGTGTATTGTGATTTCTTTTCTTCTTCTTAAAGTTCCATCTCTTATCGGAGGTTGGATATCATAACGGCTATGGTCACTTTGTTAGCTACTGCTCTGAAAAGTTGTAGTGAACTACAGTTAAACCATTCTCTAAGGTTCCTCAGCAAGGAGATGTGTCTTCTTCCTATGCTTCTTCTTCCTTGGATCCTTCCTTGCATAATAATTCTCAGCAGCTCACATTTTTCTCCTCTGGTTATGTGACCCAAATACTCTAGTTTTCTTCTTTTTATGCTGTTCATAATTTCTAACTCCTTATTTAGACGTCGTAGTACCTCAACATTGGTAATCCTTCGAACCCACTGAATTTTTAATATACTTCTGTAACACCACATTTCGAACGCTTCTATTTTTCTTATGTGTTGTTTCTTCAATGTCCAAGCTTCCATTCCGTATAGTAAGATAGAAAATATGTAACATCTTAGAGCCCTCAATCTGAGATGCAATTGAAGGTCTCTGTTGGTAAGCATTGTCTTCATTTTCACAAATGCTTGCCTTGCAGTTTCAATTCGGACTTTGATTTCTCTGCTTTGGTCATTTTTGTCATCAACCCAGGTTCCCAGATATTTGTATGTCTCTACTTTTTCTATTTGGGTTTGCTCTATCATTAATATTTCATTTCCATGTTGCGTTTTTGAGACAATGATAAATTTAGTTTTTTTCTTATTTATTTTTAGTCCGTATCTAATGCAATAATCGTTAATTCTATTTACCAATTCTTGTAGCGATTCCAGGGTGTCTGCCATTATAACGGTGTCATCAGCGATTCTTATGTTATTTACTATTCTTCCGTTTACAGAGATTCCATCACCCAGATCCGCTATCGCTTCCTGGAATATGGCTTTACTGTACACGTTAAACAGTAATGGTGACAGAACACAGCCCTGTCTTTCTCCTCTCTTTATATCTATATATGTATTGTGATTGTGCTATGCCAAAACAATTAAATAGTCTGTAGAAAGCTGATAAGCTTTCATATAAGATAGATTATTTTGAAATTATGGTCCCGCCATTATTTATTTTTATTAAGAAATAATGACGGGACGTTTTTACCGTTAATGCTCTAAAAGAGGTAAGTTTAAAATTTAGAATATATAATTTTGTATTAAAATGTTTTCTTATGTATTTTAGTGTGTTGCAGTAGTCTTAAAACTATGTGTATTTACTGTTAATATAAATAGTTTAAAAATGTCTCACTTACTAACTATTCTGTTTTGGCAACGCTGTGGGGTTCTGACGTCGTAAATCTTGAATGACCTGGTAATCATTTTTATATGAAAAATTCGGTTGAGTTCACGGTTCGTAGACTTACTACGGTTGGCATTTCCGACTGGGGTGGGGATGCTACTGGGGCTCTGCAGTAAGTCTACGAACCGTGGGTTGAGTTTACCGAAAGTACAAGCTGAATATAGCCGCAAATGTCAAAAATATTTCGGTTTGGCAGTGTTTGTTGGCATGTTTTTATAATGCATATGTTGTATCTTCAAATATAAAGAGATAGAGCTTTTAAAAAGTACATTTTGATTATACTATTTTATGAATTCTGCAATTTTTAATTTATATGAAGCAATAACGAGATCTATCCCCTAATCTATCAAAGGGTAATTGCTAAAAAATTTCTAATAATTAACTGCAATTAATTTACAAAGAAACAAATATTTCACAATATTAAACAAATATAATATTGTTGTTTTATATAAATCAAAAATTGCAGAATTCATAACATACTATAAACAAAATGTACTTTTCTAAAGCTTTATCTTTTTATATTTGAAGCATACAGCATCTACATTATAAAAATATACCAACACTGCTATACCGAAATTTTTTGTTCCATGTTTGACATTTGCGGCTATAATCAGCTTGTACTTTCGGTAAACTCAACCCACGTTTCGTAGACTTACTAAGGTTTCCTCTTCCGACTGGGGTGGGGATGCTTGAGTTACGTCACCAGAGTAAACAAGAATACAAAACAGGTCGATTGCAGTGTTGATTGGTTGAAGGGGAAGAATTACGTCACGAGAGTACAGTTTCGGGCTTAATGTTCATTGGTTAGGCGGAAGAGGCAACCGTAGTAAGTCTACGAACCGTGAACTCAACCAAAAATTCTATAACCACAGAATACACCAACCCAAGTTGGTTGGGTTAGTGTATTTTGTGCCGTAACTGTCAAAGAATAAGAAGGACATTTCAAATGGGAGATTTGGTCACGGTTATTTACTTCAAAACTCTTCTGAAGAGGTTGACTGCATAAACTCAAACCGTGGCGTGGCGTGGCCGTCTGCTTAAAACCATATTATCATGAATGATATAGTTAGGGAGAAGTGGAAAAGGAGTACGAACTCTACGCTAATAAAATTTCGATGCCATTGATTTGCAAAACCTTTTTTTTTGTTTTTTTTTTTTGAAATAAAATCTTTATTTTTTATATATTAAATTGTTAGATTTTTAATTTTAAAACTTAAAAAGATATAAAATTTTTAATATTAAAAGTATTTATTTTTTTTTTATTATATGTAAATAAAATTTTATAACTTTGAATTAAAAATAGGTTTGTTCCAACACAACGAAAAACCGCCACGTAACTTTTTATTATATTGTTTTTATGGCCAAAAATCTACGAAATTAAAAAAAAAATCAAAATATATTCAACCTTAATTTCAATTTCAATTCAAGACTTTTCATATTTTTATATTATTTTCGAAATTGTTTAATTGAACAATTTTTCTGCTCAAAAAAGTATTCAATAAACATTTTACTAAATTTAGAAATGTTCTATTTCGCCGAAACTTTTTATCCATAATCTTTTAATACCACTAAAAGCATTCCTGAATTATTTTTGAAATATTTAACAGTAACTTTTCATGAATACTCTGTGTGAAAGTTTTATTACTACATAGTATATTCAACTAAATAATATTCTTTTCATTATTTATTGAACCTAGGTACTACCGTCATTTGTTAAAATAAATGTTACAGATATATTGAAAAACAAAAAAAGTAAAATACAAATATTTAAAAATCTAAAATTATACTTCATAATTTCGAATTATCAAAATTTAAAACATAATTTTTTGTGTATGTGCTAAAAAGCAAGTTCTTTATCGCTTTCTCTCCCAGTGATCGACTTTAAATTCATTTTATTAATAGTTATAAGAAAAGTTTTAATTATATTATTTGTAGATTTGCACATATTTCAATTAAAAATTTGAATCACAATATTTTTTCTAAGAAGATTCATTTATTAACAGTTAAAATAATATTTTATAAATAAATATATTATATTATATTATTTTATATTATATTATATAATATAATAAAATAATTTGGACGATTTTCACATTTGGCCCCATTGAAGCTATAATATATAGCTATAATGAGCCGTCAATTTAAGTTCATAGAATGTAAGATATTCATGTTTAAGAATAAGAAGAATTGCGTTTTGTTATTTTTGTATATCTGTGTTTAGTTTAAAATAGGTACTGTCATTTGTCAAGTTACTATGTATTTGAGGACATAACCTCTATAATGTAATTAATTAGAGAGTTTGTAAAAGGCACATGTTTTGTAAAACGTTCTTTTGAAATATATGTTTATTTGAGCCATCTACATTTATTATTACCAGTTATTACTACATAACAATTATTTGGCGACGAGGAAAATAATTGTACAGATATTTTGAAGAAAAAAACATTTTAATAGTTCAAAATGTCTAGGAATGAAGATAGTGCCAGGGGTTACCAACCAATTATTAACGTAGTAAATACGGGCGGTGTATCTTCATTAGCCATTTATAAACAGGGTGACGATTTTGAAGTTTTTGAGGAACGTTTAGAACAATATTTTGGTGCGAATTTGATTGAGGAATCTAGAAGGGTTGCTGTTTTAATCACATTACTAAGTGAGGAGGTTTATAAAGTTTTAAGAGACCTATGCAATCCAGAGAAGCCCAAGGAAAAAGATTTTGAAACTCTAATGAAACTTTTAAGTACTCATTTTAAGCCTAGATTGTCAGTGTATCGAAGGAGGATAATTTTTGACCTGTTAAGGCAAGGACAAGAGTCAGTTAATGATTGGTATCTGAAAATTAAAAACCAGGCAGCACAATGCGATTTTGGTGACAAATTGTTATACCGAGTCCAAGATAAGTTTGTGGTAGGCATGAGGCCAGGGCCAATACTAGATAGACTTTGTGAAGAAAGTCCTTCAAAAAGTTTGCAAGATTTTTTGGAAATTGCTTTGAATAAGGAAGCAGCATTAAGGGAACAAGGTAACAAAGTGGAGGTTAATAGATTTCAACAAATAAAAAAAGTGGAATCCAGAGTGGAAAGGAAAGAAAATAGTGGAGAATCAGAAGAGAAGGCAGAGGTAAAGTGTAATTACTGTAATAAAACAAATCACACCTTTAGTAAGTGTAAATATAAACAATTCACTTGCAAAAAGTGTGGTAAAAGAGGTCACATAATGGCAGCCTGCAAAGGTAAAGTGGAGAAAAATTATTTATTAGAGAATGTGGAAGACTCTTTAGAGTTGTTTAGTTTAGATTTGGAAGAAATAAATTCTATAAGGCCAATATGTGTACCTGCTTTACTGGAGACTGTGTCAACTCAAATGGAACTTGACACTGGTGCAGGAGTTTCTTGCTTGCCATATTCATTTTATAAAGAGAAACTAGGTCATGTTCCATTGGAGAATACTTCTCTTAGATTAAAAACTTATTCAGGAGAAATAGTTATACCTGAAGGCAAGATTTCAGTTAATGTATCAATAAACAATTGTTCAAAAATGTGTGAATTGATTATAATTAAAAAAGCTACAAAAATTTTATTAGGCCGGGATATCATTAATAAATTTAATTTGTCTTTGAAAGATTCTGAAGTTATTATAAATGATATAACGATTTGCCCTGATAAGTTATCTGATTTGTTGTCAAAATATTCAAATGTTTTTAAAAAAGAGTTGGGTTCCTATAAAGATGAAAAAGTCAGTTTAGAAATGAATGAAAAGGTTAAGCCCATTTTCCACAAACCTCACCCAGTTCCGTTTGCTTTTCGTGAGAAGGTGAAAAATGAGCTTCACAAATTAGAAGTTGAAAAGGTTATAGAGAAAATTTCAAATTCGAATTGGGGAACACCACTAGTGCCTGTTATGAAAGCAAATGGCAATATTCGTATTTGTGGCAATTATAAAATAACAGTGAACAAGTATTTGAAAGATTTTAATCATCCCTTACCCAGAATAGATGATATCTTTGTTGCTTTACAGGGTGGTCAAAAATTTACTAAATTGGATTTTTTAAATGCTTATAACCAGTTAGTTTTAGATGATAATACCAGTCGTTTGTTATCATGGAGTACCCCATATGGTATTTATAAGGTAAATCGTTTGCCTTATGGTACAAAACCTGCTTGTTCAATATTTCAAGCTATTGTAGAAAAAGTTTTACAAGGTTGTGCAGGTACTGTAAATTTTTTAGATGATGTGGTTGTCACAGGTAAGAATTTTGATGAACATTTAAAAAATCTGGAGGAAGTCTTATGTAGATTAGACAAGGCTGGATTTAGGTTAAATTCAGGAAAATGTGAGTTTTTTAAAGATAATATTTCTTACTTGGGTCATAAAATTACAAGCCAAGGATTAGAAAAAGATAAAGGAAAAGTAAGTGCTATAATTAATGCACCTCGACCTAAGAATTTAACAGAAATTCGTGCTTTTGCTGGGATGATAAACTATTATTCACGTTTTATTCAAAATTTGCAAGGAATTTTGAAGCCTCTATACAATTTAATTAGTAAAGGTACAGAATTTAAGTGGACAAAAGAATGTGAAATGGCTTTTGAAATGGCAAAAAAAGAATTAGTTTCAGACAAATTGTTAGTTCATTATGATCCACAGAAACCTATTCGTTTAGCTTGTGATGCTAGTGACTATGGTATTGGAGCGGTTCTAATGCATGTAATGGCTGATGGTTCAGAGAGGCCAATTTATTATATTTCTCGTGTGTTGACTAAGGCTGAGCAAGGTTACTCAATGATAATGAAAGAAGCATTAGCTGTATATTGGTCTGTTTCTAAACTCTACCAATATTTAGCTGGTCAGAAATTTGAAATTTCAAGTGACCATAAGCCTCTGCAAGCTATCTTTGGAGAGCATAAAAGCTTACCAAAAATGGCTGCTGGGCGTATTCAACGTTGGTCATTGTTTTTAGCTGGTTTTAATTATACTTTTCGCTTTATTAAAGGCGTCGATAACTCTAAAGCTGATGCTCTATCAAGATTACCTTTACCTGTAGGTGAAGATGAAATTGAAACAGATTTAAATTTTGAATATATCAATTTGGTGGAAAACTTACTACCAGTTGATTCAAATTTAGTACGTTCTGAAACACGAAAAGATGTAGTTTTAGGTAATGTGTATAATTTAATTAGATATGGGTTTCCTAAGCATACTGAAAATTTAATTTTTAAGCCTTTCTTAGTTAGAAAGAATGAACTCTCAATAGAAAAGGGTATTATTATGTGGGGTTATCGAGCAGTCATTCCCACTAGCCTCAGACAACAATTGCTTGAGGAACTTCATAGTAATCATGAAGGGATAATTAAAATGAAATCAAATGCACGTTCATACTTTTGGTGGCCTAATCTAGATTCTGATATAGAACAAATAGTAAATGGTTGTAAGGTCTGTGGACATCTAAAACCAGAGCCCACCAAAGCTAAATTAATTAAAACTCAATTATCGACTTATTTTTATGAAAGAATTCATGCTGATTTTATGGGACCTATTAAGGGGAAAATGATACTCATAATTATTGATACTTTTTCAAAGTGGCCTGAAGCTTTCATAATGAGTTCTACTGATACAGAAGCTACTATAGATCGTTTTAGAGAATGTTTTTCCCGATTTGGTTTGCCGCGAATTGTTGAAACGGACAATGGAAGTCAGTTTACTTCTGAAAATTTTTGTAATTTTTTAACTAATAATGGTGTAAAATTTTTAACTTCACCACCTTTTCACCCAGCATCAAATGGATTTGCGGAAAATGCGGTAAAATCTGTTAAATCTGGTTTAAGGAAAGCACTTTTAGATGAAAAAAACAAAAATGTTTCATTAAATACATTATTGTGTCGATATCTTTTCTCTTACAGAAATTCAGTTCATGCTACAACAGGGTTGTCTCCCTCAAATGTTATTTTTAAGTCAAAGATAAGAACACGTTTAGATTTATTAGCACCAAAAGGTGTGCAAGTTAATGAAAAAGCAAATAAGCAAGAACAGAATTATAAAGGGAAAAGAGATGTACATTTTGAAGTAGGGGAGAGAGTCTGGTGTAGAGATTATAGGAACCCAAATAAAAAAGGTTGGGTGGAATGTGAGATTGATGAGATTTTAGGTGATAGAATTTATTTTTGTAAGTTAATAGATCAAAACATTGTTTGGAAAAGACATTTGAACCAGATATTAAAGAATATATCTAATCCCTTAGATGTAATTGTGCCAAATGAGAATGTGTCTCAACCTTTAGATGTAGTTGTGCAAAATCTGGTTATTATACAAAATGAATCAGAGCAAGAACTACCGATAACTCCTGAGACAGAGCTAGAGGCGATTCCAGAAATAGGTTCGAATGATTTAAATTTTGATAAAAATACTTCAGAGGTTGAAAATGGAATTTTGTTAAAAACTGTATCTAGTGCAAAAGATAATCTTAAGTTAGTTAGTAGTAGACCTAAGAGGGAAATTAAACCACCACAACGATTGAATTTGTAAAGGGAGGTATTTGTAAGATATTCATGTTTAAGAATAAGAAGAATTGCGTTTTGTTATTTTTGTATATCTGTGTTTAGTTTAAAATAGGTACTGTCATTTGTCAAGTTACTATGTATTTGAGGACATAACCTCTATAATGTAATTAATTAGAGAGTTTGTAAAAGGCACATGTTTTGTAAAACGTTCTTTTGAAATATATGTTTATTTGAGCCATCTACATTTATTATTACCAGTTATTACTACATAACATAGAACAAATTTGTGACGTTTGGCAGTGTTGCCATGTCTTTTTAATAAATCGTGAAAGTGCATGGGATTATAATTAATAAAAATTCAATATATTTGTTCTAAATTAAGATTTAATTAAAGTTCAAAAGTGCAAAATAACTTAAATTCTGCTGTTTTTATGTCTTTTTAATAAATCGGGAAAGAGCATGGGATATATAATTAATAAAAATTCAATATATTTTTTCTAAATTAAGATTTAATTAAAGTTCAAAAGTGCAAAATAACTTAAATTCTGCTGTTTTTATGTCTTTTTAATAAATCGGGAAAGAGTATGGAATATATAATTAATAAAAATTCAATATATTTTTTCTAAATTAAGATTTAATTAATAATTTCCTAATTATTTTACATTAAAAGTCATAAGAAACGAAACTATTTGTAGAGTACTGAAATCTGTATTAAAAACAAATGTTTAAATTGTTCTACGAATTAAATGTATTCTGAAATTTTGCAAGAATATAATACATTTTTCAGGCCACCCCTTAAAGTTAGGCCACACGAGGTACAAGAACGTGTATGTGACAGGTTGGGTTTGGTCATATTGATATTGTTGATATTATTTAACAATATTTGAATTGCCAAAATTTTAATTTTGTGATTTATTGTTTAAAAACAATATAGTTGATTAAGAACTGTATTCAGTTGAGGAGAAAGTAGCAATAATAAAAATGTTTTATTCAGGCAATAGTGCGCGAATTGTCAATTCTTTATTTAGCGTAAGATATCCCAATAGATCAATTCCAAGTCACTCAACAATTCAAAGGATTTTACAAAATTTTGAAAATACTGGGACCGTGTTTTCTAATTGTACCTGTACAAACAATATTGATGAGATACTAAGAAATTTAGAAAATCAAAATGAAGTAAATGTAGCAGTTGTAGAAAATCCTAAAATAAGTTGGATCTTTGCAGACCAGTTTAATATTCATAATTCCACGGCTTTAAAAATTTTGAAAAGAAATAAATTCCGTTCATATAAATTTCAATGTCATCAGGATCTAAGAGAATAAGAAGCTGAGCGACGAGCGGAATTGCGTTATGAAATTTTAGATAGGGCTAATGAAGACAGACAATTTTTAAAAAACATTTTGTTTAGTGACGAATGTACATTTACATTCAATAATGAACGAAATGTTCAAAATCATAGGATTTGGTCGACACAAAAGCCTGAGGAAATTACTGAAAGCTATATCCAATATCGTCGAGAAATAAATGGTTAGGAATATTTAAATACAATATTATTGGACCATTTTTCTATGACGAAAAGTTAAATTCAAAAAAGGTTTTAGACTTGATACAAGAAGAGATTTTACCCAGACTTGCAGAAATAGCTCCAGATGAAGAAGAAATTTGGCTTCAAATGGATTGGTGCTGTACACACAATAACTGGGAGGTTAAGGAATTCCTTAAAAACAGCTTAAATAATTGTTTGATTGGACCTGCCTGTAATATTAAGTGGCCCCCGAGATCGGGTGATCTAGCTTCAAACGATTATTTTATCTGGGGGCATCTAAAATCAAAAATCTATGCTGACCAACAATTTACAGATATTGAGACAAAAAAATGCGAATTATTGAAGAGTGTGCAAAAATAACGCCACGCATTCTAGCTAATGTTGGACGAGAATTCTACAATCGAGTGGGATTCTGCTTAGTACAAAATGGCTTATTGTTTGAACAATAGTTATAGTTTTATGTTTAGAAATTATAATTATTTTTAAAAAGGATCACAATAAAACTATATTGAAATTCTTTGAATTGTATAACCCGGAATTGAATTAGAGTGTTTTATGATATCTTATGTTAAATAAAGATCTGGCGGTGCTCGCACTATTGCCTAAATACAACATTATTGCGATTTTTCGTGAACTGAGTAGATTTCATTAATTTTATTGGTTTTTAAACAATATAATTTATTTTTTACAAAGTACTATTTATTGTTCACTAGTAGTATTAGTGAAAATTTGCTTATTTTAGTATTTGTGTATAATTTAATCATAAAATAAGAATATTGACAATTCAAATACTGTCAAATATATCAGAATCATCAATATGACCAAACGCAACACATACACATTCATACAATGTCATACACATTCTTGTACCTAGTGTGGCCTGCCTTTAAGGGGTAGCCTTAAAAATGTATTATATTGTAATGTCTTTTATTTATTTATAATTATTTATATATTGTTCTATTTTATTTATTAAAAAGCACGATAATTTATAACAATTTATTTAACCACCTAATAATACATAATTTATTTTATACCAACGCTACAATTAAAATCGCCTAGAATTCAGGAGAATCCCTCTGATTTATACTAGAAGGTAAATCTGGGTCATCGTCTGACCGGTTTTCTTTCAGGTAAATTTCTGCCAGCTGGTAGAATTATTTAGTACAATCTACAACATATTAGTGAATAAAAAACATGTTTACAGGTTTTTAATATGACTCATATTTTTACGTAACATTGCCCCCCTCTCAAAAGATGGTTCCTCCTGGAACCTTGTCGGGACTAGAACTGGAACGGTATGCTGGTATCGGCAACTGGACCCTCTTTTACAACTTCCAGTTGTATAAAAATGACAAGGGACGGTTTTCTCTCCGCACCAGTAACTATGCGGATTGCAACAGACTAACACCTGGACTTCGGTGTCTTTAAAGATCTCCTCCACCATATTTCGGATAACCCTCCAATCTAATTGGCGGCACTCCAACTTTGGCATGGCTAACTTTTGCACGTCGGACTCTAGTACGTGCTCTCTCAATTGAAGTAAGGCTTCCCATACATCTCGGTAGGTAGGTTGGTCACGGGCAGTGTCTTTTGTTACCAGGTAGAAAAGGTAACGTGATGCATCTTGGAGTTTCAAGGTTTTACCGGGAGCTGGCACCTGGCATTGAAGTTCTGCAACTCGACCAAACTTCCTTCGAAAGACGGATGCCAACCCTGGTGCGTCTTTGATACTGGCCGGGATGGTGAGGGCCAGCGAGTAGTCATCGGGGAGCGCGAGTAGATCTTGCTTTTCTTCAGTGGTAACACCATATCTTGCTTTACCGGTACCTCCATAGGCACCCATGAATTTCTCAAACGCGAGGTCAGACACGTCTTGAACTTGGTTTACTTCCACTTCTTCATCTACGTCGTGGTCACCATCGAAAGACGCCAGCCGGTTATGGTGTACTATCATCGGCTTTCCCCTCGGAATCTTGCTTATTCGGTAGATGACATCGTTGATCTTCTCCATAATTAAGTATGGTCCTTCCCAAAACTGCTGCAATTTGGGAGAACAACCTTTTCGCTTCTTGGGATTATACAGCCAGACTTTGTCGTTCTTCTTAAAGCAACCCTTTTCGGCTTGTGTATCGTACCGTTTCTTCATTCGGTCGCTAGCGATCTGAAGGTGGGAACGGACCAACTCATGTACATCGTCCATTCTTCTTCGTAATTCGATCACATAATCTTCACCTGCTACATCTTCTCCAGGTCGACACCCAAACTCTAGATCACAAGGTAGTCGCATTTCGCGTCCGAATAGGACTTTGGCTGGTGTCTGGCCTGTTGATTCGTTAACAGCAGATCTGTAGGCCATTGTGAAGAACGGAAGGTATTGGTCCCAGTCTCGCTGATGATCGGACACCATCTTTGTCAAATACTTGCCAACTGTCCTATTCATTCGTTCTACCGTACCATCCGATTGCGGATGATACGCGGTAGTTCTTGTTTTCTTCATGCCTAGTCTATCACATATTCCTTGGAATAGATCGCTTTCGAAGTTCCTGCCTTGGTCACTATGGATCTCCAAAGGCACTCCAAATCGGCTGATATATTCTTGGATCAACTTATCTGCAACGGTGGCGGCCTTCTGGTCTAGAAGTGCGTAAATCTCGACCCACTTAGTGAAGTAATCCATTACTACCAGCATGTACTTGCCTCCATTTTCACTTTCTGGAAATAACCCAGCGATGTCCAAAGCTATTCTTTCAAACGGGCTTCCAACATTATATTGTCTCATAGGAGCTCTCCTTTTTCGGTAAGGCCCGTTACTCGTGGCACAAATAGTACATTTCTTACACCAGTCTTTTACATCGTCGGAACTGTTCATCCAATAAAACCGTTCCCGAATTCGCTGAAGGGGTTTCCTTACACCAAAATGCCCTCCCGATGGACTGTCGTGTAACTGACGAAGTACTTCGGCTATTCTGCTCTTTGGAATCACCAACTGTCTTCTCTTCTCTGAACCGTCATCATTTTCCAGGACTCGTTTGAGCAAGCCATCTTCGATGATAAATGAGTCCCACTGGGCCCAATACGTCTTAACTACTGAGCATAGGTTTGATATTTCCTGCCAAGGTGGTCGACGGTTTTCCTCTTTCCATTTTCGGATTTTCTGTATAACTGGATCTCTCTCTTGTTCTTCCCTTATCTTAGTAGGCGTCCAGTCGTCGTTGACAATCGTCGTTCTTAGCACTGCTGCTTCCTTGGATTCCGTTTTGTTGCAGTGGGAACACTCTGCTGGGCATGGCCTTCTGGAAAGAGAATCAGCGTTTCTGTGGCTAACTCCGGCCCGGTGCTCAATCTTAAAATCGTATTCTTGGAGTCGTTCGATCCACCTGGCTATCTGACCCTCTGGATTCTTAAACTGCATCAACCACTTAAGGGCGGCATGGTCGGTTCGGATTAGAAACTTTCTGTCATAGAGGTATTGATAGAAGTGCTCTACTGATTTAACTACTGCTAGAAGTTCTCTTCTCGCGACGCAATAATTCTGCTCAGGTTTTGAAAGAACTTTACTAAAATATCCGAGGACTCGTTCCTGTTCTCCTTGAATCTGAGACAGCACTCCTCCAATTCCCACATTACTTGCATCCGTATCTAAGATGAACTCTCCTTCTGGCAGTGGATACCCTAAAATTGGTGCTGTTATTAGATGTTTTTTTAAGGTCTCAAAGGCATTTTGGCAGTCTGTATCCTGGAGGTATTCTCTTGCTTCCTCTGTAAGTCGCGTTAATGGCTTAGCGATATCTGCAAACTTCTTAATAAACCTCCGGTAGTAAGTACATAGTCCAAGAAAACTTCTCACTTGATGTTTGTCAGTTGGTTTTGGCCATTCCTTAATGGAATCGATTTTTCCCTTATCCACGGCCACTCCTTCTTTACTGACTATATGACCCAGATAATTGACTTAACCTTGAAATAGCTGGCACTTCTTGGGGTTTAACATCAATTGGGCAGCTTTAAGTCGATTAAAAACGTTTTCTAAATTCTTCAAATGTTCTTCGAATGTCTCCCCCAAGACGATTATGTCATCTAAATAAACCAGGCATGTTTTCCAAGATAACCCTCTCAACACATTTTCCATAAGCCTCTCAAATGTCGCAGGAGCATTACAGAGTCCAAATGGCATAACGTTGAATTGCCACAATTCAGATCCTGTGGTGAAGGCTGTCTTTTCTTTATCTACTGGGTCCATTTCTACCTGCCAGTATCCAGACTTCAAATCCAAAGTAGAAAACAATTTACTTCCAGCCAATGTGTCCAATGTGTCATCGATCCGAGGCAGAGGATAACTATCTTTCTTGGTAACGTTGTTCAGCAAACGGTAATCCACACAGAACCATAATCCATGGGCTCGTAGAAGGTTCTATCACCCCGTCTTTCTTCATTTCCTGAACAATCGTTTCAGCTTTCTCTCTTTTCGCCTGTGGTAATCGTCGAGCTGTTTGACGAATTGGCTTAGCATTACCAGTAACAATTTTATGCTTAACAACGGTAGTTCTTCCCGTCTTTCCTCCTTTTGGTACGAAAATATCACGATACTGAAGAAGAAATTTCCTTAATTTCCTTTTCTCAATCTGATTCAGAGACTGTCCAGCAACTGCAACCATTTGGTCGAATTC